>NC_134019.1:0-300000 GCF_040712315.1 Castanea sativa | reverse complement strand
AGTCTTTGTTTTTTGAATCTTGAATGTAATTAATACATTAGCATGCACCAACCAATTAAGTTACAAAGCCTTTGGTAGAAATGAGTGTAAAGTAGGTTGGCTCTATGGCATAGGCGAATGAGGTTGCCGCCTAAAGCTCCCAAGTGGAAAAAGGCCTCCAAAGTTTAACCAATAGTGTTATTTCTTTCATTTTAATAGTATTAATTAAACCCAAATATTTACCAATAAAAAAATAATATTTTTTTTATCATATGAAAAATGAGAGAGAGAGAGAGAGAGAGAGAGAGAGAGAGAGAGAGAAATGCTGTGTCCATAACATTTTTCACAACAAATCCTAAATGCAAGGTGAGTTCATACTAGAACTAGTAAGTTATAACAACTTGACACCTAAGATTTATTGTGAAAAAATTGTAAATGTAACACTTCTAAGAAAAAAAGCATTACACAAAAAAATTCACAACATATTTCACAATAGTTGAGTTGGCAAACTTTTACTAGTTATACAACATCACATTTTTATTTGTCACTGTCAATTTTTCACATCAACATGCGTGAAATGTTTTGTTAATTTTTTTTGTATCGAAAGACTTTCTAAAACAAAATTACGTGGTTAATTAGTAATTTAATATCTATAACAAGAGAATATAATTAAAGTTATATTTTAATTTTTTTAAAATCAGATTTAAATATATAAAATGTTTCAATTCAGTTTTCGTCTAATACTCCCAAATGCATCAAGCAGCTCTTAACCACCTGTATACACAATTTTCATAGAGATAAATCACACGGTGACGAAATAGTGTAACAAATAATCAATTTGTATTGATTTGTATATATGTAATTACAATCCTCTGTATGAATCTTTACAATGAAAGAGTACAAGAAACTCCTCTAATTCAATCTCCAAGAAACTTTAAGATCTAAAGAGGCTATGAAACTTGATATTGAATCGTGCTTTGATGTCTCCAAGTTGAATGAATAGTTGAACGTACTTCATTTGATGTGAGAGCCGTTGGCTTGATCTCAAACTGGATTAAAGGAAAATCCCCACTTTGATTTAAAGAAGTAGGAATAAGCCTTGATGAGTAATAGAATTCTTGTGGATTTAGAGATGACACTCTATTTTGGCAGAGTGTTAGTAGGGTTTTCTTTCTAAGTGTCTGTCCCTTTTCTCATATGAGAAGCCTCTATTTATAGGCAATTCAATAGTATTTGTTAAGAATATAAAGTGAGAGAGAAAGACTGAATAGTCTGTATATTCTGTGTAAACAATAATGTACAATAGAGAGCCTTATATAGGCTAGGTATGTGTGTAGTACAAGTAATATGAGTGAACTACAAGTACAGTATACTGGGCCAAGCCCAATGGGCTAATCTAGTCTAAGCTATACACTAACATCCCCCCTCAAACTCGAGGTGGCAAGGAGGAAGCCAAATGGAGTTTGGATATAAGATCTCGAAGACGACCAGGCGGGTGAGTCTTTGTGAAGATATCAGTAGACTAGTCAACAGAGGAGATGGAGAACAACTTCAGATTGCCTTTCTTGAGATGCTAGCGAGTGATGTGATAGTCAATCTCAATGTGCTTGGTATGCTCATGGAAGACATCATTATGAGCAATGTAGATGGCACTACGATTGTCACAATAAAGAGGAGTGGTAGTGGGCTGCGGAGCATCCATGTCAGCCAAGAGCCAGTGAAGCTAGACAAGCTCGCAGGTGGTGTCGGCAAGGGCACAATACTCAGCCTCAGGACTAGAACGAGAAACCACATCCTGCTTCTTGCTACGCCATGAGACAAGGGAAGTACCCAACAGGAAACAGAAACTTGTAATAGAGCATCGATCAGTCGGATCACCTGCCCAGTTTGCATCTGAATAAGCATGAAGCTCAAGAGAAGACCGAGAGGAGTAGTAGAGACCATGATAAAGGGTGCCCTTGACATATCGGAGAATCTGAAGAACTATAGCATAGTGGACAGAACGAGAGACATCCATGAACTTACTAACCATACCCACGGCATATGAGATATCCGGACAAGTAACAGTGAGATAGATCAGACTACCAACCAACTGACGATAACGAGTAACATCAGATATAGGTTCACCATCCAAGGGTGTAAGCTTTGCATTGTATTCCAAGGGAATGGAAACAGTATTGTTGTCAGTGATACCGGCTTTGGAGAGAAGATTAGAAGCATATTTAGCTTGGGAAAGATAGTATCCATCAGAGGATGAGGTAACCTCAAGCCCAAGAAAATAACTGAGATTGCCCAGATCTTTCATCTCAAAATGCTGACTAAGGAAGTGCTGAAGAGAGCGGATACCTGCAGAATCATCTCTAGTAATAATCATATCATCAACATAAAGAAGAATAAGAGTGATATCAGCAGAGGATCTTCGGACAAAAAGAGCAGTGTCATGAGGACTCGAAGTGAAACCCTGCTGAGCAAAAACTGAGCTAAACTTCTCAAACCAAGCTCGAGAGCCTGCTAGAGGCCATAAAGAGCACAACGAAGGCGACAAACTTGACTGCCTAAGTGTGGATAGCCAGGGGGTGGTTGCATGTACACTTCTTCTTGGAGGTCTCCATTGAGGAAAGCATTCTTCAGATCCATTTGATAAAAAGGCCAATGGCGAACAACAGCCACAGCAATGAGACATCTGACAGATGTAAGGCGAGCAACAGGAGCAAATGTTTCCTTATAGTCAATCCCATACTCCTAAGTAAAGCCCTTGGCAACGAGGTGAGCCTTGTATTGTTCAACAGATCCATCAGCCTTGGTCTTGATCTTGTAAACCCACCTACAACCTACTACAGACTGACTAGAAGGCAAATTAACCATATCCCAAGTGTGATTCTTATGAAGGGCATCTAGTTCTTCGTTCATAGCTTGCTGCCAAAGAGGGTTAGTATGGGCCTCACGATAGGTGTGAGGTTCATAGAGGGTGGTAAGAGCAAAAGAGCAGTGATAATCAGTGAGATAAGGGGGAGGAATGCTTACCCAGGTGGAACGACGAAGTTCAAGACCAACAGGTAACTCAGGAGAGGATGGTGCAACAGGATCCAAGACAGGCGGGTCATATGCCGGGGACAAAACCAGAGATGAGTCGTATGAGAGGCAGCCGATGTTGAAGAATCCTCTACAAGTTCAGGATAGAGAGTGAGGAAAAGATCGATAAAAATGGGAGACTTTGAGGAAGAGGATGCAGGAAACTGCTGAAGACTCGTGAAAGAATGATGTTCCCAAAACTCAACATGACGGGAGACACGAAGCTGATGAGAAATGGTATCATAGCAATGAAACCCCTTTTGAGAGAAACCATAACCAAGGAATCAACAGAGACGAGCATGAGGCTGGAGCTTTGTTTGTTCATGAGGAGGAAGAGAGACAAAGCAAGCACAACCAAAAACCCGAAGAGAGGAGTAGTCAGGGGTTTGATTGTAGAGAAGCTCAAATGGTGATTTGTTATGTGTAGTTGGTGAAGGAATACGATTAATGGTGTACACAGTAGTGAGTGCTGCCTCACCCCAAAAGCGCTCAGGAATAGAGGCAGAAATGAGAAGGGTGTGGACAACATCAAGAATGTGACGATATTTTCGTTCTGCACGACCATTTTGTTGAGAGGTGTAAGGACAAGACCACAGAGGAAGTGTGCCATGACTTTCTAAAAAGAATAGGAAAGATTTATCATTATATTCTTGGGCATTATCTAATCGAAAGACTTTGACGGTGCGATTAAACTGTGTTTCAATCATTTTATGAAATGTTTGGTAAATAGACACAAGTTCAGACCTATGGTGAAGCAGATAAATCCAAGATTAAGAAAAAAAATCATCCACAAATATGACAAAATATCTAGGTCCCGCCTTAGTGGGAATCAATGCAGGACCCCAAATATCAAAATGTATAAGATTAAAAGGTGCAAAAGAAAAAGAGTCACTATTCTTAAAGGGCAATTTTGCTTGTTTGCCAAAATGACAAGAAGCACAATCAAATTTTTGAAACTAAACTGAACCTAAATGACCTTGAGAAGCTAACAACTGAAGACGAGATAAGGATGGATGACCAAGATGAGCATGCCATAAATCAGGTGAGGGGGTGGTAGTGGTAGCAGCTGCAGAAACAATCTGTGAAGGAATCTTCAAATCATGAACCTCAAACATGAGACCAACTTTATGCCCTGTCCCAAGCACTTGACCCGTCCGGGGATCCTGCACATCCACACCATGATTAGTAAATAAAAGATTTACGCCTAATTCATAATGTTGACCAGCAGAAAGAAAATTGAGGGATAACTTTGGAATATGAAAGGTGTCACTAAGGGATAAACTAGGAGAAGAGATTGTTCCTTTATGACTAATAGGCATAGGAGTTCCATCAGCAGTGTAAATAGTGATAGGGTGTTCTAAGGGTGCCTTATTTGAAAATTGGGATTCATCAGGAGTCATATGGTTACAACATGCAGTATCAAAAAACCAAGGTTGTTTACCTGAGTTGATAGAAAGGGTAGTGGAAGTTTGGGATAAAACCTGTTGAACTACTGCCTCAATATCAGCCGTAGTAAGTAAGGAAGGCAAAGATGGACCTGTAGGAACTGATGGATCTGAAGGACATACAGCAGCTACCCAAGGAAGAGAAGCTTTATTCTGCTCTTGCACAAATTTTTGCAGTTTGCGACAAACTGAGATGTCATGGCCTTTGGCACGACAAAACTTGCAGTGAGTACCTTTGGAAGACTAAGAGGTGGGACGCCCAGAGTTTATTCGTGGAGAAGCAGTGAAAGCAGCAATAGGAGGCTGTGGAGATGGTGTAGCCAAAACATGATCAGATGATGATGACATGTGATAAGTAGGCCGACGATTCTTTTCAGAAATGAGCTCCTTGACTACAGCATCAAGAGAAGGAGTAGGAGACCAGCTCAGCAGAGAAGCCTTAGTAGGCTCAAAATCCTCACGTAAACCCATCATGAAGTGCATAAATTTACAGCGATCCCGATCTCTTGGCGCATTTGATAAAGTTTTGATTCAATGTGGAACTCCAGGCTTGAATCATTAGTGCAATTATAATGATCGGCCAGAAATTTCCAAGCTGCCTCAGCAGTCTCAAGACGAGGAAGAAGGTTATGAATGGAGGGAATAGAGGTATTGATAAACCAAGACAAAATTTTACTCTGAATACTCTCCCATTCCTCTAGGCGTTCTTCTTAATCATCCACTGTAGCAGCGGTCTTTGAGGCATCTTCAGCAGCTGTGGCTTTGGATGTAGGTTTTGGTACTGGCTTAGGAATTGAACCAGTCACATATCTCCATAGTTTACGACTCTTGAGAAAGATAGCCATATTCTATGACCATGCATGATAACAAGTAGGACCATCCAACATAATGGTGACAGGATGTATGATATCTTGTTCGTTTTGTGGAGCCATAATGAAGAAAATGACAAAAAACTGAAATTTAGATACCTCAAAAGCAGAAACGGATCTCAAAATCAGAGTCTACACGAAAAACTGAGCAATACAGGTCCTGTTGAAAAATGTTGACTTTGGTAAAAAAAGTCAATGCAAAGTCAACGATCAATAGTGATGGTCAACGGTCAAAGTCAACGACTGGCGTGTGCTAACGTAGGTAGATGGCTCAGACGCTAACGTGTGCAAGATGACGTCAGCCTAGGGCTGACATGGACAGACGCGAATGGTCTCAGGCGCGTGGAGCGTGTGGCACAAGTGGAGGCGTGTGGAGGATCTTCTTTCGGCTCGTGCAGCACGTGAAGAACCTCTGGTGGCACGTGGCAGTGCATGTAGCGTGTGTTCGACAATCAGAATCTTCAGGCGACGTGTGTGGGCGCATGTGTGGTCGTTTCTAGCTGTTCTTAGTTGGGTTTTTCTCGGGATTGGCTGTTTTGTCACTCTATGTTTTTTCTTTGACAGTTGGATGAACAGAACGGTGAGATTCGAGAGTTGCAGGGACTGTGGGCGTGACGACGGTGACTTGCTTCTGACAGTAGCTACTGGATGAAGGCGAGGGCAGCAGAAGAACGCTAGAGATGTCCACAGAAACCAAAAAGTCAGAGGAATGACTCTGATACCATGTTAAGAATATAAAGTGAGAGAGAAAGACTGAATAATCTGTATATTCTGTGTAAACAATAATGTACAATAGAGAGCCTTATATAGGCTAGGTATGTGTGTAGTACAAGTAATATGAGTAAATTACAAGTACAGTATACTAAGCCAAGCCCAATGAGTTAATCTAGTCTAAACTATACACTAAGAGTATTTAATTTGGAATTTTCGTTCAACATTTATTGAGAGTTAATTATGAATTTAATTTGATCTTTCATTTAATAAAACATTTCATATAGGTCTTTTCTTTTGACGTTACCATATGTCTTTCTTCATTTGATGTTGTTACGTAGCTTGATTTCATTTGCTAATTGTTCACATTATCAATTAGAGATTAATTTGATCACAAATATTTTGTCATGAACTATCGGACAATTGTAAATACATCATAAAATTTTGATTTCCACACCACCTGAACTAAAGAGTAAGAGATGCGATTAAAAAAAAAAAAAAAAAATGTTGTATAACTTGTATTGGACTGGTAAGAGGTAATGATTCGCTGACAGATCTGAAAGATTCTGACGTGTTACTACAGGAACCAAAGGAAATCGATAACATTGGTTCAAAATGGATCAGAAAAGAAGGGTAGATGAGTACTTTAACTAATTAACCCTTCTTTCCTGTTTAATGTTCCCCTCATTTCGATGAAATCAACTTTTAAGTGGGCTCACCCTGACTTCCATTTACTGTAAAATTTTCATTTAAAAAAAAAAAAAAAATTCGGCCTTGTTTTTTTTCTTCATCCCGCTTTAAGTGATTCATATGTGAAAATTAGATCGTGTCATGAAATTGGCTTATTTTTTTTTTTTTTCGAAGTTATGGAAAATTAGAATGTTTAAGTATGATGCACTTGGAAAATAATTGGGTTTTTTCTCATCTTCTACTGAATTATTTACACTGCATTGGAGAGAGCATGAATTTTCTTTATATTAATGGTCAAGCTATGAGGCCAGAAAAATGGATAGCTGGGCCCTTGTGTTCGGTTAAAGAATGCACTTTCTGGTCCAGACGCAGTTGGAGATTGTCTCTAGCTCTATTATTTCTTTTTCTTTATTTGCTTTGCTTTCAAGGGGGCCATATAAATGGTATTTCATGATTACAGTGATTTTCATATAGCTGGACTCAATTTTTATGCTTTACTTTACTGTTTCCTTCATTTGATTAAAGTAGGGAAACAGTGACATTCTAGTGTGATCTAAAAAAGAAAAATGTTGCCCTCATTTCGGTGAAATTTACTTTTAGTGGGTCACCCATTTGCTCTTCTTTCTTGCCTTCTTCTTCTTCTATTTTAATTTTTTTTAATCTGGGTAATAAGTTGTTAGGGTTCTAATTTGAACCTATACCATTAAAATTATTTTTTTATCCATCAGTAATAGCTAATAACAATTTATCTACTTAGAATTTATTGTGAAAGTGTAGTAAAAATATTGTTGATATGTTATTATTTCTTAATAAAGAAAAAAATGCTAAAGAGCACTTCAAGTTTTTACTATATAAAACTTACAAATTAATGTGATGATGAATGTGATTAATAGATTTCAACCACCTTATAAATGTATATTTGAATTAGCTCGTCGCAATTCATGATACATCATTTTGTAAGTTCAATATAATAAAATTTGTAGTTCTAGTAGTACTTTTTTCTTTTTCCTTCGCCCGAAACTTTAATTTACCTCCTTTTCTTTTGATATATGCACTTACTTTTTCGGTCTAAAAAATATAAGAAATGATATGTCCACAACATTTTCACAATATTTTTATAACAAATCTTAAATAGCAGGTTGTTATTGATTGTTATTATTGGGGCAAAGAAGTAATCTTAGTGTTAGGTTAAAATTTCAACAAAAAACAACTAACCACGTATGATTTGTTGTGAAAATGTTGTAAAAATGTTATGAACGTAACACTTCTCAAAAAAATATTTAACAATCGTTAAAGTAGCAAGTTATTATTGGTAAGAGAAAAAGTAAAATCAGTGATAAATTTAATTGAGAACCATTAAAAGTTTTTCAAAATTTCATTGTTGTGAAAAATATTGTAATAATTATTGTGTCGGTAGCATTGTTCAAGATCTAGAGGCAAAGAATTTCACAAAAAAGGCTTGGGAAATCGAACGGTTCTTAAAAAATAATATCCGTCCAATTTATAAGCTCATACAGGTATATTCTTTGAAGTCCAAGCTCAGTGAGCTACTCAAAACAAATCCAACAACAACAGCAACGTCTACATTAACAGCAGCAAAGCCAGGTATCTCCAAAATCCTTCCACCTAAATTTCTATTTCCATTTCTTTCATCACTCACACACATCAACACTTATGACCAATGCCACAATCCCCCAAACACAATATATTAGCTCAGCTCATTGTCAATAATAATTAAGGTTATGGTAATATATGTTACAATAGTACTATTGATGCAAAATGAGATAAGACTACAGATCTGACCACCAAAGCACTTACCATACCAATCATATTTGACGATTAGCAAATATTCCTTCCTCCCAAAGCACCCTTAATTGCTTCTCAATCACTTATGAAACTTAATTGCCTATATACTCTTCTTTCCATTTCCAATTCCAATTCTATTCAGTTACTAGGCATGCATGTTACATGTAATGATAGGTTCTTTTTAACAACATTTAAAAAAAATTGGTTTATTCAACATCATGCATGAACAAACTGCAATGAAATATATAATACCCATAATCCCCTTCCAAGGAAAAACTATATTAATGCAATGAGATAATGATGCATGTTACAAATGAACCCATGATACCCTGGAAAAAAATATTTTGGTCCCCTCTTTCCCGTGTGCCCCAAGAATAATAAAAAAACCTTTTGAACAAAACAAAAAATACCAACAAATTCAATCTAAGCAAAACTAATAGCCCCAAGAATAACAATAAGAACCTTAGACAAACCAAAATTAACAACAAAATAAACCATAAAATCGGTCTAAAGACTTAACAAAAAATACACACAATACAATCATAAATCTCAAATCCCAATTTTTACCCATTTAACTCTGTCTTGCTCTCTTTCCCATCTTTGTTGTTCACTATAGTTTAAAGCTTGCTTCCATTTTCTCTACTCTGTCAAACCAGCAATGCTTCACTAGAAGTACTTTTTCCATTACATTCGATCCTCCCCTACAAATCTTCATAAATTTGCTTCAATGCTCCATTGCAACTCCTAAGGAGTTCAGAATTTCTTTCTGATTGCAAACTAATATGCAGCTTTGATCTAATCCGTTCGGTTGGCGTCCGCTTCTTTTCCTCTCTGGTCTAGTCTTATCAACTCTCCGCACTCAAATTGACTGAGGTATGGTTTTAGGTCTCTCTTCTCTGATATCTCTCTCTCTCTCTCTCTCTCTGTGACTCTCTCTATGATATTCAGATTCTCTCTCTCTTCTCTGATAAATCTACTTCTCTCTCTACGACTCCACCTTTGATTGTTTGAGTGAAATGATAAATATCTACTACTCTTACCTTTCTCTTTTCATTTTATTAATTTTTGGTACAATAGAACTATAAAATATGAAAGTAATAAAATATCTTATTATCTTTGGCACAATAAAATTTTAAGAATTTTTTGTTGTTGTTGTTATTTATGCTTTGGCCTCCCTAATTTAGGATCCTAGTTCTGTCTATGCTCTTATGATCTCTGCAAGACTGCATCTTAGACGTTATAAACGATCTCAAATGGTGCAGCTTGTACCAAACGTTGGTTGTCACGTTAAATTGTTGAGCTCCTTTATTTATTTATTTTATTCAAGATAAAAATTTTACTTCAACTTAATCTAAGTGTATATGTTTATTAAGTTCTCTCTCTCAGATACTTGAATTCCGATCCTTACCCTCTACACACCACAAGCATTTAATATTTGTGGAGTGACCATCGTGCAAATGGTATGCGATGGTGTTGAGCTCCTTATTATGTTTATCTTACACAAAAGTATTCAATAATAATGTTACTGTGGGGGGTGAAAACTCCTAAATAAACATTTGGGTTTTGGGCCTGATTGGGTGGTACCAGTTTGTTTTTGATCAGGAGCTCCAGGCCCACAAATCAATCTGCATTGTAAAGGTCCGATGAGTTGTCCGAGGAGGAATGTCTCCTCGGACAAGCCCGGGAACGACCCCGGGACTTGCTAAACGGGTTAAAGGCAGAATTCTGAAAAAACTGATGGGTAAGAGGGTGATCCAAGCACCCTCTAGAAGCGAGGATGTGAGAGAAATATCTAAGGAAAAGGCTACTACCACCACATTAAAGACCCTACATCTACCTCCTTGGCCGTATTAATGGGAAAATGACCTCTGAATAGTAGGATTCAGCCTCCCTGTTATTATTTGAAGACTTCAAGAAGGTGGTGGATGTGACAAGTATCCAGGGGGGGAGATTTGTATGACACGTGTATGAACCAATGAAGAAGAAATATATAAGGAAACGAAAGAAGAAAGAAAGGGAGATCTCTCTGCACTTTCCGCTAAGAGAAAACAGGAACTAGGAATTGTAAACTTTGACATAGAAAGAGAACATATAAACACATATCGTCCTCGGCTTACGTCCGAGGAGGTCTCTTTGTCATATTTGTCTACCATTTGTTTAGATTGTGGCACTTTAGTCTGTTAATCGAACTTCCAACATCCTGAACCTAGATTTTAAACCCATTCTCTATAAATTTTACTGTATAAGACTCATTGGGCCTGAGCCCAACATTTGTTCTTGGGTTCGGGTTCAATTGTGCACTTACAATTGGCGCCGTCTGTGGAAATCTAGCGTGGAAGGAATTGGAACATTATGGCAGGTTTAGGTTCACACTATGCAGAATCTCAAGGATCACAGCCCGAAGATCTTTTTGAGCGTCTTGAGCACCGGAGGGATCGAGAGGGAAGTGTTCATACAATATATCCTAGCACGAGTCATACGCGCAGCGGAGGCAATGCCACCCATGAGGATGATGCCAAGGCCATGCAGAGGGAGATTAACCACCTAAAGAAGAAGCTACGCCGTGTCAGACGAAGGGCGGGCTTCACCCCCATCCAATCCTTCTTCGGGGGAATCATGGGGAAGCAGTTACAGTTCAAGGTCCTGGACGCCCCCCAGCAAAACCTCCTCTTGCGAAGAGGATGACCTACTGGGTCGCAAGCATAGGAAGCTCCCCTCTAGGGGCTTGGGGAACGACGCTATGAGCCGAGCGTTACACCAACTCTCCAAATTGCCATTCTCACGCAGGATTGAGAATGGAAGGCTCCCTAGGTGGTTCACCCAGCCCACCTTCACCATTTATAACGGTCGGACAGACCCAGTGGAACATGTGAGCCACTTTAATCAGAGGATGGCGGTGCATTCTCACAATGAAACCTTGATGTGCAAAGTCTTTCCTTCTAGCTTGGGACCTGTTGCTATGAGGTGGTTCAATGGACTCAAGTCGGGGTTAGTCGGTTCCTTCAGGGAACTTACTAGGGCATTCACGTCTCGGTTCATTACATGCAGCAGAGTTCCTCGACCGTTGGACTCGTTATTATCTATGGCCATGAGGGAGGGTGAGACGTTGAAAGCATACTCCAACAGGTATTGGGAGATGTTCAACGAGATAGATGGAGATTTTGATGAGGTGGCGATTAATACTTTTAAAGTGGGCCTTCCCATTAATCATGACTTGAGGAAATCCTTGACCAAAGAGCCCGTATAGAGTGCACGTCGCCTCATGGATCGTATTGACGAGTACAAAAGGGTTGAAGAAGATCAACAGCAGGGTAAGGGTAAGGCGAAGGTTATTCCGCAGGAGAAAAGGGATTTCAGGTCGGACAGGTATCGCAACAATAAGCTGAGGAGAGATTACTCTGGGCAGTCTGGCTCAGCCACTCCTCAAGCAGTTAATACTGTGTTCTGGGAACCAGTGCACCAACTACTAGAGAAAGTTCGTAAGGAACCCTATTTCAGATGGCCCAGTAAGATGGCGGGGGACCCTACGAAGCAGAATCAGAATCTTTTTTGTCAGTACCATTAGGATGTGGGTCATACTACCGAGAATTGTCGGACCCTCTAGAACCATCTGGAACAGCTTGTTAGCGAAGGGAAATTGAAGCAGCACCTGTACCAACCTAACGGGCAAGGCAGTCAGTCAAGCTCGAATAATCAAAAGAACAACTCATCTCGACCGCCCTTGGGAACGATTAACGTCATCTTTGCTGCACTTGGCAGGACCGGTTTCTGTCCTACCAAGGTGATGGCAGTGTCACACTCCCAGGCCAAGGAGTCAGGCTCGAAGCTGAAGAGGATTAAAGGGAATGTGCCCGCCTTGGGATTCTCGGAGGAGGATAAGGTTGGGACTATCCAACCCCATGATGACGCCCTGGTGGTCATTTTGAGAATAGGAAATTACGACGTCAAAAGGGTGATGATCGATCAAGGCAGCGATGCAGATATTATGTATCCCGACTTATTCAAGGGGCTAAGGTTAAAACTAGAGGATTTCACTCCTTATGACTCCCCACTGATAAGCTTCGAAGGGAAGGCTGTCATACCAAAGGGACAGATTCAATTGCCTGTACAGTCGGGCTCGGAAACGGTCGATGTGGATTTTATTGTGGTTGACGCATATTCCCCATACACGGCTATCCTTGCTAGGCCTTGGTTGCACGCTTTGGGTGCTGTCTCCTCAACTTTGCATGTTAAAGTAAAATTCCTCTCGGGGGAATTCATCGAAGAAATTCTTAGCAACCAAGCAGTGGCAAGGCAATGCATATCGGTTGCAGTACTACATCAAGCCAAATCAGAGTCCTCGGCCTCGATTATGAAGGACTTATAGCAATTAACGACTCTGGATGCGCCCGATGTGGTGACAGCAGAGGAAGCCATGTGTGAAGATTTGGAAAGGTTTCTAATAGCTGATGATCCCGAGAAGTTCTTTCAAGTGGGGATACGATTACCACGCTAGGAGAAAACGGAATTAGTCACGTTTTTGAAAGACAATATCGATGTCTTTGCTTGGGATCCCTACGAGGCTCCGGGGGTTGATCCAAGCTTCATTTGCTATCATTTGAATGTCAACCCCGCCGTCGTTCCTAGGAGGCAGCCACCTCGGCATTCCTCCAAAGGGTATTTCGAGGCTGTTAAAGAAGAGGTGCTTAAGCTCAAATGGGCTAGGGCTATTAAAGAAGTTTTCTACCAGGAGTGGTTGGCGCACACAGTTGTGGTAAAAAAGAAGAATGGGAGTTGGAGAGTATGCATGGACTTTACAGACTTAAACAAAGCTTGCCCAAAGGACTCGTTCCCGATGCCACACATCGATCAGCTTGTGGATGCTACGGTTGGGCATCCTCGGATGAGCTTTTTAGATGCCTTCCAGGGTTATCACCAAATTTGGTGGCGGATGATCAGGAGAAGATGGCTTTCATTACTCCAATAGGGAACTATCACTATAAAGTGATGCCGTTCGGATTGAAGAATGTCAGGGCTACTTACCAAAGGATGATGACCAGAGTGTTTGAGTCGCAACTTGGAAAGACCATTGAAGTATATGTGGATGATATGGTAGTGAAGAGTAAGACAATACTTACGCACATGAAAGATTTGGACGACACCTTTCAAATACTTAGAAAGTACAAGCTGCGCCTTAACGCCTCAAAGTGTTCTTTTGAGGTGGGTTCCGGAAAGTTCCTAGGCTATATGGTGACTCATAGAGGAATAGATGTGAATCTGGCACAGGTCAGAGCCATTCAGAGCTTGCAACCGCCTCGGAATCCAAAGGAAGTTCAGAAGTTGACCGAGATGATCGCTGCTCTCAGTAGATTTATCTCTCGGTCAGCTGACAGGTGCAGGCCTTTTTTCCAACTGTTAAATAAATGGAAAGGATTCCAATGGTTCGAGGAGTGTGCTTTAGCTTTCCAGCGACTTAAGGAATATCTTTCCCGGCCACTCATTATGTCTTGGCCGGAGGTTGATGAAATCCTGTTCGCGTACCTAGCTGTAGCCGTCCACGCAGTCAGCCTGGTCCTTATAAGGGACGACAACGGGGTGCAAAGACCGGTCTATTACGTCAGCAAATCCTTGAATGAAGTTGAGGTGCGTTACCTGCCTTTAGAGAAGGCACTCCTGGCCGTAGTCCATGCCACGCGGAAGCTTCCTCACTATTTCCAGTCCCACACCGTAGTGGTTTTGACCCAACTGCCTCTCAAGTTAGTGTTACGTAGTGCTGACTACTCGGGAAGGGTAGCTAAGTGGGGAATTATTTTGGGAGCTTTTGATATCAAATACATGTCATGCACCTCGATGAAGGGCCAGGTTCTCGCAGATTTGGTGGCAGAATTCGCTGAGCCATTGTTGGAAGAAACTACGAAGGAATCACGCATGGATGAAAAATCGGTTGGCGTGATTATGGACAAAGGACCTCCGATGTGGAAAGTGTCCGTTGATGGGGCAGCCAACTAGAGGGGGTCTGGTGTTGGACTTGTTTTGGTATCCCCTGAGGGAATTGTCTTCGAAAAATCATTGAGATTAGCGTTCTCGACAACTAATAATGAGGCCGAGTACGAAGCGGTCTTGGTCGGCATGAACATGGTACGTAGAATGGGGGGAAAGGAAGTTCATATGTTCTCGGATTCTCAGTTAGTGGTTGGCCAAGTGATGGGGACCATGGAGGCTAGGGATCCAAGAATGCAAGAGTACCTAACCAGGGTCGAATGTTTACAATCCGAATTCAATTCCTTTATCCTTTCTCATGTTTCTAGCAGTGGAAACACACATGCGGACTCGTTGGCCACTTTGGCGACATCTTCGGCTCAGTTTTTGCCTAGGATTATTCTCATTGAAGACTTGCTAGAACCAACTCTGACCACTGCAAGTACCATCCATATCCATCTGATAAGGCCCAGACCTAGTTGGATTGACCCTATGGTATCTTTTTTAAAAAGCGACATTCTTCCCGAGGACAAGTCTGAAGCAGATAAGATTCGTCGAAAGACGCCTCGTTTCTGGCTATCTGAGGATTAGAAATTGTACAAAAAATCCTTCTCTGGACCATACTTGTTGTGTGTACACCCTGAGTCAACGGAGGCACTTTTGGAAGAATTGCATGAGGGAATTTGTGGAAGCCACACTGAGGGAAGGTCCTTAGCCCATAGGGCTTTGACTTAGGGATATTGGTGGCCCAATATGCAGAGGGAAGCTCAAGACTACGCGAGAAAGTGTGACCAATGCCAAAGGTTTGCTCCTAACATTCATCAGCCTAAGGGAGTCCTTAATCCTTTGTCTAGTCCTTGGCTTTTCGCTCAATGGGGATTGGATACAGTAAGGCCTTTTCCGAGGGCTGTGGGAAACAAAAGATGGCTACTCATGGGAACCGACTACTTCACCAAGTGGGTCGAAGCTGAAGCCTTAGTAAATATTAGGGATATCGACTCCAAGAAGTTTATCTGGAAGAATATTATCACTAGATTTGAGGTACCACACACACTTATCTCAGATAATGGCGTTCAATTCGATAGTACAGCTTTCAGGAAGTATTGTAGTGACATGGGCATCACAAACAGATACTCCACCTCAGCTTATCCTCAGGAAAATGGGAAAGCCGAGGCCGTTAATAAAGTCATAGTCAGTGGACTCAAGAAGAGGTTGGATGACGCGAAAGGTAGATGGGTAGATGAACTACCACATGTTTTATGGACATATCGGACTACGCCGCGCAAATTCACTGGAGAAACACCATTCTCTATGACTTATGGGGCCGAGGCGGTTATACCTTTAGAATAAGGTTTCCCCACATACAGAAGCAAGAGTCATTTATGAATATGAACAGTTTTTGTCCTGCACCCTTATACATGACTAGTCCCATCAAGCTTTGGATTAAAAAGATAATGTTACAACAAAAACTCAAATTAAGAAGAATACCCCTTTTCTTGTTGAGAACTAATCATCTTAAAACAGAGAGTGAATTAGATAGAACTACAGTGATTCACTGCTCTTGTAGCAAAGGAGTTACTCATGAAAGTTCTCAAGTCCCTAAAGTTAAAAGCACGTAGCCAATGAGTTCTAACCCAATGGTGCATGTGTAAATTTACCCATCAAGAGAGAGAGAATAAATGAAAAACATCATTACTCATTGTCATAAAACCATTGCTTTCCAATAGTCAAACACTCTGAAAGCTCTCGACTCTTGCATATTCCATATTCAACCAAAAAAAAAACCCATGTAGTTATGTGAAAAGCACAGCCAATGACCTCAGGATTTGACACTTAGAATGTGTGTACATTGATTAGTCTCAAAGTCAATCAATGTTTGTCACTAAAACAAAACAAAGAGAGAGAGAGAGAGAGAGAGAGAGAGAGAGAGAGAGAGAGAGAGAGAGAGAGAGAGAGAGAGAGAGAGAGAGAGAGAGAGAGAGAGAAGAAATCATTAAAAAATAAAAATAGTTACTTCCAGAGGAGAGAGATTTACCTTATGTAAAATGACCTCTTTTGTTGACCACAGGATTGGCTGTGTGCACAGAGATACCAACAAGATCGCAAATTGAGAGATTTATTACCTTCTGGGTTTGTGTTTTTCTCTGTTTTCTCGCTAACCAAACAGATAGGCGATGATGACTGATGATAGTTTTTTATTTATTTATTTTATGTTTTTTAATTGGGCTGAATTTTTAGTTAGGCTGGGCTATGGAGTGAGGATATAATGTTCCAGGTTGAGCCCAATTATGTCCAGACCTTAAATGGATAGTATTGGCCCACACTTTTCTTTAATATTTTTCTATGATTGAAAGATTTACCCTCTCTTTTCTTTTTTTTTTTCTTTTTTTTTTCTTTTTTAATAAGGAAAACTCAAATTTTTAGTAAGAAAGATTGGATGGTCTGAACTACAGCTATAAAAGCTATGGATAGACATTTTCCATCCGCATTAATAAATCTGTGACATAAATTGTATTCTAAGCAAGATTATAAGTTATAGAATTGCCTGAGTGACACTACAAAAAATAAGCTTATTTGCGATGGTCAAAGTTTGTCTCAAAAACACAAAAAGCTGTTGCAAATTCGTATTACCGACGGCAAAAAGCCGTCGATGTCGGTCGGCAAAAGCCTCGTCGGTAATACTATATTGCCGACAAGGCCATCACTAACACTTATTTTCGACAGCAAAACTCCGTCGTAAGTACTTAATAATTGCCGTCGCAAATTCAACTTCATACGAGGAAGTTGGACGACCAAATAGAGTTTGCGACGAACTAAGGCTGTCGTTAATGTATTTTTTTCGACAACTAAAAGTTATCATAAATACTTGCCTTGTCGTCTAAAATAGAAATTCAAACGAGGAAGTTGGTCGACCAAAGACCTTTTGCGATGAACAATGACCATCATTAATGTATTTTTTCAACGACTAAAAGCCATTGTAAATATCTAATTTTTCATCGAAAATATAACATCAATGCAACCAATTACTTTTTTTTGACAAACTTTAGCCGTTATTAAAAACCATTTTTCTCGTCACTCATACATTATTTGCAAAAAAAAAATAGCTTCGTCCAAAAAAAAATTATGATATTTTTATTTTATTTGATAATATCAAATATTTTTGTATATGGAATAATTAATATATAAATTACAAACACAAATCCATAATTGTTCATAAAAGTTTCTCCACTCAAATAACAAACACAAATCCATAATTGTTCAAGACTAATAAGTGCATTAAAAATGCAAATATTAAAAGGTCTACAAAATAGCATGTTGTTCAATAATACACGAAGGCTATATTATATCCTTTACAAAACTTGAAAGCATAAATATTGGAAGATCAATTATCATCCGAGTCAATGTCATCCTCCATCTAAGAGTCATCTTCCTCCTCATAGTCATCTTGTGTCATTATTTACATTGTGATCTCCTCCTCTAGCATTGGTCTGCAATATTTTAAATTAAACTGAATAAATATATAAGAACATTGTAGTACTCCAGTCAATGAGAACTTAAAAGAATACATCTGCCTCAAATAATCATATTAATAGTACATCTCCATCACCCTTAACAATATATCTATCACCACAACAAGTCACACAAAATCACATATGTACCAACAATAGCAATTAATTGAAAATTATAATGAGCAAATTTATCACTTATTTCGACAACCTAAATAAAATAGCAAAAAAAATTTAATGTTGATTACACTGAGAAAATATATATGTGTAGTAGTTGCTTGCGTATAATTAAAGCCCATCGATTTCAAAACATTTTTTATAATAAAAGCTATCACCTCTTTCAATTGACTGATTGTTCCCTCCAATAACTAGTTATCATATCATAAGTTTATCGAAAATATTGGAAAAAAATGTTTAGAACTTTAGTATTTTTCATTTTTAATATGAATATAAATAAAATAATATAACTTTAGAGATTGTTAAAGTTAATAAGCCTTCTATATATATATATATATATATATATATATATATATATATATATATATATATATATATATATTTCTGAACTACATGTATTCATTAGTCTAATATGATCTATCAATATATATTGCATATAAATAATAAGAGAATAATATAATCACCAATCCTATTATATAACTATAAGCTACTTTTGTCTTTACTTGGAACTTTACTAACAAAGAAGAGGCAAACTCAAACAGGACAAACTCTAAAAGGCTAAAACACAAATTGAACAAAGCACTATAATCAAGTGAAAAACGCTTTCCATGAATCAACAGATTGGTTGAGGCCACCAATACACACAAACATTACACTATGGGCTAGTACCAAACTATCAAGAACTTTGCCTACAGTACTAGATGATATATTATGAAAGAGGTATATCTAAACCAAACCCTAAATTTAGATAAATGAAATAAACAAGCAAATACATTTACTAAACCACAATACATTAACAAAAAAAAAAAAAAAAATCAAAAGATTAGGATCTAAGAAGACCAACCTTTTGGGTTTGATTATGATTGGGAGAAAGAGAAAGAATGAACAATGGATGGAGATAAGGGCCTTTTTTTTTTTTTTTTTTTTTTTTTTTTGTTGAGAAATAGGAGTGTTAATTTAGTGAGGGGCAAGGGAGGGCGGGGGATTGAAAAAAGAAAGAAAGGTGGGGGCGCTTGTTTTTAGTGAAAGGGAAAGGGAGAGTGCTAGGGAGCTAGGGTTTTGTCTTTTCCTTTTTTTATTTTATTTTATTTTTTATTTTACTAAAAGATAAAAATGATATTGTGGGGTTTTCTTTTTTATATATAAAAAAATAATAATAAGGCATGGCTGGGTTTGTTTTAAATCAATGTAACTTTATTTATTTATTTATTTTTATAACAAAACTATGTATTTCATTTATGACAGCCACACCACTTTTTTTTTTTTTTGTCACTTTAAATATCACTTTTTATTAATTATTATTATTAATAAAAGATAGAAACACTATGAAATCTCACTTCTTGCAATTTTTTTTTTTTTTACATCAAGTTTTCTTTTTTGATAAAAAAAGATAGATTGTTTAGTTATTCAATATCTCAATTTAAAATAGAAAAGAGAGATAAGAGACATTCTTCACATCGGCCAAAGCTTGAATGTGAATGTGACTTGTGAATGATTTAAGAAATGAAGATGTGGATGTAGTGAAGGGATTACTTACTATGTACCCACAATTTTTTAGTTTTCCAATGGGTCATAGACCCAACTTCAATGTTGACCATATTTGACCAAATATTGACAAATTTTGACCAAGTTTTGTAAACTTTGACTTCTAATTTTTCACAATCTGACCGTCTGATTTTTGTCATACTTTACAGACACCAATATATCCCCACATTCTTCCAATCCAACAGTTAGATTTTGGATTTAAGTCTATAACATTATGGACATGTGTTTGTACCAACACATCAAGAAATTTTGATTGGTCATGTTCTTACAATCCAACCGTATGATTGAGCTCAAAGTTCATCAAAACAAATATTTTATCACCCTCTTTCAATCCAATGGTCAAATTTTAAATCAGATATGGCATAAGATGGAAGCGTCTTGTTGTATCCACCTATCATGAAACTTCAATCACTAAAAATATTCAATACTCTTTCAAGAGAGTTATATACTATATAAACATTACTAATAATTGAGAAAATGATCTAAAAAACACAACGCAAAATCTACAAAATGACCATAAAGGATTTGTATGTGACTTTTGACTACCTTGTTTTGCTATTTTAAAAATTGATACTGATAAAAACATGAAAATCAAGAAATCCTTAAAACACTAACTAATACCCAAAACCCACTTAAAACCTCCCTGATCAACCTAATTTGACAAAATCTAGTGGTCTTGGAACCAACTTTGAAGTTTGACCAAAGATTGAACAAGTTTAATAGACTTTGACGAATTTTTGCAAGATTTGACTACTCTGTTCTCACAATCTAACCGTTTAATTGTCACTGTAATTTACAAACACAAATATTTCACCACATTCTTCCAATCCAACGGTCAGATTTTGGATCCTTATCTAGTTGCATGATGGACACATATTGTTGTACCCACCTGACCATCCAAAATGGCTGACATACGCCCTCAAAGCTAGGAGATGACCAAAATACTCATAAAATTCTGAAATAAACAAAACACAACCCAAAACCTACAAAATGACCAAATTGCCCCTCAAAGCATTGAGATAATCAAAATACCTTTTACCTCTAAAATGACCAAAATAGCCCTTAAGTACTTGGAGGGTCTTGAAAGATGTTTTTGTGCAGCTTTTAAAATTAAGATTGAGGAAAATTCACCATTCAAAGAAAAAAACCATTTTTTATGGCCATATGTATGTTGGAAATCACCTTTATTGTCACTAATACTTTCTTTTCTTAAGAAAATTTTAACTATTAACAACAACCAACATGTTTGTCGCAAATAACAAATGCAATATATAGTGATGGAAAAAAAAAAAGTTAAACACATGAAAAATAAGGGCATGAATTCCCCCTTGAAAAAAATTACCATTGTCGACGGCTAAGGTCCATCGCAAATCTTATTTATTGTGATGGATCCAAGTCCATCACTGATACATTCTTTCTTTTAAAACAGATTAACTATTTATGACGGTCAACATGTTTGTCGCAAATACAAACTCAATTAGAAAAATAAAAAATAATAATTGTGATGGATAAATGTCATCACAAATGTGAAAACTAAGGGGGGAATTTCCTCTCCAAAATATTTTACCATTTTCGATGGCTTTATGTCTATCACTAATATTATCTTTTATATTTACGATGGAAGAATGTTTGTCACAAATACTAACACCATTAAAAAAATATTTTTGGTATTTTCGACGCATGAAAGCCGTCACAAGTGTTAATAGTTCCGATAGTTTTTCTTCGGTCTTTGTAAATAATACTTTATTAGTGACGAATATTTTTATTCCGTCTCAAAAAGTAAGGCGGGAACACTTCCCTCCAAAAAAAATCATATTTTTGATAAAAATAATAGGCATTTTCGACAGACTTATTTTTTCGTCACAAATGTTTTAATATTTGACGAGTAATTATCAACGAAAGAGACTTGCCGTCGAAAAAGCTAGTTTTTTCGACGGCTTTTTGTAGTCGTCGAAAAAGTTTCGTCGCAAATAGCAATCTTTTTTGTAGTGTGATCACAAACATGTAAAATTACTCTTCTAAACAATTTTGCATATTGTATTAGATGATCAAGGTGCCAGACCCATATAATGTAGAAGATTGTTTGTGATTTCTCTCTTCCTCTTCCTCCTCTCTCTCTCTTTTTTTTTTTTTTTTTTGAGAGAAAAGATAAGTAGTGTTCCATGTTGAATTGCAATTATGTATTTACAAGAAACTAGCTCTAATTCATAATAGTGAGAATAGTATACTTAACTGTAAAAATTGCTCTCCACATTTGATATGTCAATAACAAGTTGACAATAAACAATAAAGTAGAGTATAAAATATTAGCTAAGACTATACTAAACAATTGTGGGTGAATCCCATAAGAAACAATAACCTGAGGCTCATACGTGCTTATCTTATTGTAATTAACTATCTAACTAACTTCATCTCAACATGTGTAACTAAACAATTAGTAACATGTGTAAATAACTAATTAACTTCTAATTGAAGCAATGAAACTATAAAAATTATTATTAGGATATTAAAATATTACATGGCATATGAGATTCCTAACAGGATATAGACAAACATTTCCATGAGAGCGAATCTTTTATAGAATAAAGACCTTATTACTTTCTTGCTAGTGATCGAATTCAATTCTTTCTACTCTCCATTCGAATTCGAATTCAATTCTTTTCCAATTATTCGTAGTATTATTGACTCTTAACTACCATTCCTGCATTGCATAATTTACAAGATAGGTTCCTCTATGGAATAAAGAACCAGAGACACTTTAAAAAAGAATGATGGACAGACGTTAATTAAGAAAAACATCAAGGTTACACTTAGCATCTTATTTGGTTGGGACATGGGAAATTATTTCTTTACAGCTATGGTTTAATTAAATTTGGAACAATTCATACAAAAAATTTCGAGGTCCCCACTTCCATTCAATTATTAGCGTTGTGTGATTCTTTCTTCTTTTAATAAAACCATTCATTCAATCCCTGGTAACCATATCTATGATCATAAGTAAAAAACAAGTATAGGCAAACACTACCAAAACAAAAACCAAAAAACAGGGACTTCTTGTAGCATTTATGTAAATTGGTGTTTTACGTGAGACTGCTACTATATATCATAAGCTTTTTCCTCGCACAGGTTCGGTCCGCTTATTGTTTCTAAAATATCTGTCATTTCGTAGGACATTGATAGGGTTTACGTTCTCTTTTAGTTTTAGTTTTATGTTATTTTCAATGTTGAAAGGTTTTTTTTTTTTTTTTTTTCTTAAGTTGGAGATATATGCTTGTTATTTATATCTATATCAATCCATACTATGCATCCTTATTACTAAAAGAGTTTTATGGTTTAGTGATACTACCTAATTCTTCCCATCAAAAATTTACATTTGAATATTCTCTATCTTACTTGTTTGTTGTATGCAAAAAATTTTCATACTAAGAGTTATAATTGCAAATTTTTCATACCCTAAAAACCTACTATTTAAATAAACATATCAATATTAACTTATTTTATCTATACTACTGTTTAAGGAGCTTTCTCTGTTTGGATTCCTCATTTTTTAGTTCAGAAATGCCCCTACAGTCCTATGTTTAAGTAGAGACAAAACTAAAGGACAATCCAATAAAAATGTAACTGTAACTCCCACTAAAACATTGCCTAAAAAATAGTACCACTCTCCTCCTAATTTTTAAATTGATTTATTCACTTATAAATTAGATTTTTAAAATAAAAATTATATATATAAAATAATTAAATACAGTTTTCTTCCTGCGAAGCGCATGTGATGAGGCTAGTTCTACCTAATGTGGTTCTTTGCCTTAATTTTGTTATAAATTATACTATGAGTTTTTTTTTTTTTTTTTTTTTTTTTTTTTTTTTTTTGTGATTGTCTTGTTAAACACTTGGATATATTATTCAATTTTTTCTAAAAATTGATTTGATTTTAAAGGATAAATTTAGTTATAATTTCTAGTATATTTTTATTAATGAAATAGGTTTCATTAAAAAAAATTGTACTAATTGTAGGGAAAATTAACAAAAAGTAGATTTTACGGGGTGGGACGGGGCTTCGTGGGGCCTCAAGGGACGCAGATGGGGTGAGAAAGTTTTCCCTGTCTTGTGGGAATGGGGTAAGACAAAACCATGTAGGGCGGGAACAAAAACCCCATCCTTTGGGCCCGCCTTGCCCCATTGCCATCCCTAAATGGCACAATCTGTCTCTTATCTTTTTTTTCTCTTTCTCCTTTCATCATCTTTAGCCAAAGAAGTGATTTCTTGTAAAGCAAAATTCATCTATAGGACTCTGTTTCTAAGCTTTGAGCATACAAAAAAAACTTCATTAAGTGAAAATTGTAATGTAAGATGTCATGCTCTTTTGCAAGAATAGCTTAGACATGTATTTCTACTTTATGTGGGGAATAACTATCATACATTTATGGTCAGGTTGAAGTTGCTGCTTTGTCTAATTAAGAAGAAAAAGAGGAGCAATTTAAATAAGTAGAAGTGCAATTTAAAGAGCAGGTACTCATGTTTCTGATGCCTTTTATTAGAACTACTTGAAATGAGTTTAGTCTGTTTTATCTATTCTTTAGCATGGGAATCGAGCCCATTTTTTTACTAATTTTCTTGAATTGTTAATAAATAACTTAAGCTAGAATTGCAAAATTTCTTATAATAATCTGATTTAAAAATTAACAAAAACACCATGACAATGGATTTTTCTTCTTTTACATCTTTTGGCTTCTTTAATCATCTTATGATAGCATCACGTGTAATAAGAAAGACTAGATACTGAATTCACATAATTCTAAGATCCAAAAATAAGACCAATCACACAATTACCCAATACATAAGATCACCATCAATAACCCATTTTAAAAAAAATAAACAAAAAATTCAGAGTCATACAGCTTTACTTTTTTATTACAAAACATTCTGATACATTACCAAACAAACAACAAAACATAAACAATAAAAAAATATGAAAATATTCTAGCACAGAGAACAAAACCTCAAATTTAAAATGTCCTTGTCATACTGTATTTGTTCGCTGAGAAAATATTGGGAAAAAAGATAGAAATATATGTAGAACTTCAACTAGTCCAAGGGCTGTAATCAAATCAAGCCGAGTAGTGAATTTCCAAGCTTAGCTTGACAATAACAATAACATGTTCAAACCCCACTCCAGCTCAATAAAAGCCTACAAACAATTTTGAACTTGAGCTATTTCAATTGTTAAGGGGCATTACCTTCATGCAAAAGGTCAAAGTATCACTTATGCATGTTAGAAAATGCCTAATCATGAGATAAAGGTAACTATTTTCACATTCTAACAAATGTAAAATTTGTAGATTTTACATTGAACACATAATTGATACTAGTCGAGAAAATCAACCTCAGTATGAGAAACAAAAGGCATAGATGATAGGTAATTGGAGATATGAAAGAAAACTTCCCAAAGCAGAATGACATATATCAGAGGCAGACTGCATTTGGCTAGAATGCAAGATATGTCTTCTTTTATTAATAGTAATCAACTGGCCACCAAGCCCTAGCGGTTCAGCTTCAGCAATCTTAAGTGACCTTGTTTTTCCATTGAAGTGCCGAATGGCTTGAAAACTTTCACTAGATCAGATCCAGTATGCATATTATTCCTCATGCATTGACCCTCTACTTCCACTGCATATACATATGTAACAGTTATGTAGCATTATTAAAATCAAGACCTAAATGCTTTCTTTAAAATACCCAACAAAATAGGACTCCAAAGAATGAGCTTGTACATATAGTACAACATGAAGGAAGTTCTTTCTTCAAAAAAAAATTGAAACAGTAAAAACCCAATCAAATAATGACACCAAAAGGTAATCTGCCTCTCTGTATCTCTCACACTCTAATCTTCATCTTCATAATTATAACAAATAATGTGGGGGGCTAAAAGCATGAATTCCTTAAAAAGTGATAATCAAGTAAACCACTACCTTTTATGGTTTTGTTGAGATTCAACTTGATTTGGTCCAAATGAGAACTTGGATGGAACTAATCTAGGAGGTTATACCTGCCATATCTAAGAAAAAGGTGACTAATATTTCCTAGTCATTTGTTATATCATCCTAGGTTTTAGGGGGAAAAAAAAAACCTTCTGTTTTGCACCTTTAGCAACTAAAGAACACAAACTATATCATTGTACTTAACTGTGGAACAACGACCTGTTAAAATAGCAGTATGCTAGAGCAGAATTCACGTTAACGATAGGAAAAGAAACATAAAATACATTATGATAAATGTGCCCTTATACAGTACTAATCCCATCAAGTTTTGGATTAATCCCTAAAGGTGTATTTCAAAGATAATGTTACAATAAAAATTCAAATTAAGAAGAATACATCTTTTCTTGTTGAGAACTAATCATCTTGGAACTACAGTGTTTCACTGCTCTTGTAGCAAAAGAGTTGTTGATGGAAGTTCTCAAGTCCCTAAAGTTAAAAGCACCTAGCCAAGGGTCATCTTTCCTACTCGAAAGAAGAAAAACACTGACAATGAGTTCTAACCCAATGGTGCGTCGTAAATTTACCAATTAAAATGAGAGAAGAAATGGAAAACATCATTACTCAATTGTCATAAAACCATTGCCTTCCAATAGTCAAACACTCTAAAAATCCTCAACTTTTGCATATTCCATATTCAACCAAAAAAATAATATAGTTGTGTGAAAAGCACAGCAAGCACAATATAAATCAATTCCTGAGGTGTTGTGAGACCTCTAAATCACACAGTTCAACTAAACAAAACCACATCCTAGCAAAATTAGCCCAATTTTTTTAATCTAAGTTTGTATGAATTCTCTTATGTTTGAACTGCTAAGTGCCAATGTACCTAACGTAACACTCAAATCTCTGTGTTTCCAAATGATCACTCAGAACATATCAATGGAAAAGGTTGTCTTTTTATTTCAATGCTATAATATGAGAAAGCACTTGCAGTTTTTTGAGATAATTATTGAATAAAAAACAATCTCTCAGTCCCAAAAATAAAAACCAATCACACAATTAACCCGATACATAAGCTCAAAATCAATAACCCATTTCCAGATAATTAAACAACAAATTCAGAGTCATACATACAACTTTACATTTTGATTACTAAACACCCTGATACATTACTTACAAGACAAATAACAAAACATAAACAATGAATAAAGATGATAATCTTCAAGCACAAAGAACAAAACTTTTAAATCCAAAACTTATTGATAATGCCGTTTGAAGACTACACATAGAACCAAACCCAATGAATGGAAATTAAAACTAGGCTCAAGTTTTAGAGGTCTCGAACGAGACCACAAATTGGAAGGTCTGTTTTGTTCTAGAGGTCTCAAATGATAAGAGATCTAAAGACACGAAGTTAACGTTGCAAATTTTGTGACACTCAGAATGTGACACTTAGAATGTGTGTATTCACTGGTCTCACTAAAACAAAACACATAAAAAGAGAAGAAATCATTAAAAAATAAAAATAGAGACTTTAAGAGGAGAGAGAGAGATTTAACTTGTGTAAAATTGTCTCTTTTGTTGGCCTCAGGATTGGCTGTGTGCATAGAGATACTAACAAGACCACAAATTGAGGGATTTTTACCTTTTGGGTTCGTGTTTTTCTCTTTGTTTTCTCACTAACCAAACAGGGAATGAGAGTATTTACAATTTTAAGGGCGGTGAATGTGATGACCGATTTTCTATTTTTCTTTCTTTTCTTATGTTTTGTTTAATTGGGCTGAATTTAAAGTTGGGTTGGGCTATGATTAATGACCCGGGTTTAGCCCAATTATGTCCAGACCTTAAATGAATAATATTGGCCCACACTATTCCCTAATACTAGCTTGTAAGTCATGCTTGCATATGCATACATGAGATCTATTTACAAATAAGCATAATTAAATGTATATTAAAATTTTACAAATTTATATATAATATTTGTATATTTGAATATATAAAATACAATATTTACTAATAAAATAAATATAGATTTATTTGAAACAGATAAAAAAATATATTTAAATTTTTAATCGTGAAATTCTCAATTTTAGTTTGTCAAACTAGTATTTGTATAATAATAATAATAATAATAATAATAATTCTCAAAGATGTCAAGGTATCAAATTCAAATTTTGAAAGGTTTGGCATCTATTTCAAATATTTAATTACATAAGTAATTAAACAAACAAACAATTCTATTATACAAAATTGTAACGAAAGAATACTGTACATACATAATATACGAAGGTGATTGATACGTGTAACATACTAACCATCTTTAACAAAATATAAATAGAACATGAATCCTATAAAATTTTAATTGGTTAAAATAATCACTAAAAATATAAGTATAAAACTTGATAATAAAGAATTAGGATAATCACTAATTTTTAGGGAGAAGAACTTACGGTAAGTTGAGAAGACAACACAAATAACCTTTGATGTTTGAAAAATAATAGAAGTACAACTTCCTTTTGAAATTGGGTAGAGACTCATACTGATAACGTGTTGTGAAATAAGAGAAATAAATAAAACTCTTATATTCAAGTGGTCATCAA
This sequence comes from Castanea sativa, assembly GCF_040712315.1. NCBI lineage: Eukaryota > Viridiplantae > Streptophyta > Magnoliopsida > Fagales > Fagaceae > Castanea > Castanea sativa. The sequence continues at coordinate 271,664 of NC_134019.1, read as the reverse complement.
CAATCCTAAGTTGATTTCTCTTAAATCAGTACATTTATAGGAAAGTAATCCCACCCACCCACACACACACACACACACACACACACATATATAACCTTAGTATACTTGTAGAGTAGGTTGTAATAATGAGCACAATTATGGATATACATCTTCCCTATAAATTTTACATTTCTATGCTTTACACATCCCAAGTAACCCTTTCATTGCCTAGACTTTTCACATTCCAATTTTTTTTTAACAAGTGATTTTTTTTAGGTTTATTAATTTTAATTCTATAGTTTTCTCACTTAATAACTCATTGAGCATAAAAAACTAAAGAAAAATAAATTGGACTCCTTGATGTTTGAATTAAAAGTTTTCTTTTAATATCTTTAGCACGTGTTGTCCTCTATTTTGTTCAACAATTTGGTATCAAAGCTTCCGCTAGTTTAACAGGATATCCAAATTCTTCTAGCAAAAGGGCAGACAAAGAATAGGTGGTCTTTGTTCTCAATACAGCCCCTACAGAATACACACAAAGTATCATCAGTATATCCCTATTTAGCTAGCCTGTCTCTAGTTGGTAATTTGCTTTTAATTGCCAACCATCCTATGAAACTATGTCTAGGAATAGCTAGCTGAAACCAAAGATTCTTCCACCACTCCACCTCCAACTCTTTTTACTCTAATTTCATTATAGGTGGCAGTACAAGAGTAGCAACCAGAGTTTGTTGTCAAAAGGGTAACCAAGTCATCTGACTTGGCAGGCTTCCAAATCCAAACTTTGTCCCTCATACTTTTGCTTCAGGCTTGTTGGTTGCACCATAAATCACCCTATATCCAAATTCTAATGGGATGCCAATTTTCATGCCATAAGAATATGGTCTTCTCATCCCATACTTCAAATTTAATGATGCTCATAGCTAGATCCCTTAATTTTCGGATGGCTCTCCAACCCGAGTGCACACTTATGGGACTTTTAACAGTCCATAGACACCTAATTATCACTGCAATATTTATTAGTTTCGACTTTTGACCCTTAAGTGAGCCACCCAACAAAAAGGTAGGAACCTATCACACACAGATATTAATAGAAGAAAATATTTATATAAAAAAAGAACAAAGTTTCTCTCCAAACTAGTTTGGAGAGAAATCCTTCAAACTTATCATATATCTTTTTTTTAGGTGTGAATTTTGAAAATCTAACCGTTGAATTTCATGCTCCTTATGTTCTTAATATGCATATCAAATTTCGTTCAAATCGGATTTTATTTACTATTTGATCAATGAACTTATTTTTTATACACAATTTTAGATTACCAAAACTTGAAATTTTAACATTTGTTTGATGATATAGCAATTGATTTTTGATTTTCTTGAAATATTGTAAGCATGAATAATATAATAAAAACATGCAATCCAACGGTTAGATTTTCAAATTTCACACTCAATATAAAAATATTTGATAAGTTGGAAGGGTTTCTCTCCAAACTAGTTTGGAGAGAAACTTTTTCCAGATAAAAAAAACCCTTCATGGAATTAACATAATAAGCACATAAAGAATTAACAGAATAGAGAAATAGATAGGGATTTACCTTCTTTAAAAGTGTCGCTTTTGTTAGCCTCAATCATGGCTTTGTGCCTAGAGAGCCTTAAGAACCAAGAATTGGTTGGAACTTAAAACTTAACTCAACCAAGAAAAATGATTTTGTATAAATTTATTCATATGCCCTTATTAATAAATGATGCCCAATTAAAAAAAAAGCACACAACAAACTGGGAAAAAAAGTCATCCAAGTTTATTAAAATACAAAAATATGCCCAGGAAAAAAAATCACATCTAGTTAAACTCAAGGAAAAAGAAGAAGAAAAAGAAGAGCAAAATGCCCTATTGTATTAACCAAACCAAACAAAAAAAAAAAAAAAAAAGAAAGAAAGAAAGAAAGAAAGAAAGAAAAAAAAGTGAGAGAGTTCAAAGTTATATTACACCAGGAGAAAGAAAAACAACAAAGAAACAATTGGCAGATGAGAAGGAGCGATAGTTTTGTCATTTGACTACAATTACATTTCTCCCCCCACTCCTCTATTTTCTTCCCAAATTGGGGAGATAGCATTTTAGTGGGTTCGAGGAGAAAACACTCAAGCTCTAACAATTTACGCTTGTCTCTTCTCACTAATCAAATACCCACAAAAAAAATTTTCTCTTCACTTTTCTCTCTCCCATTTTTCATCATCCTTAAAATCTCCTCAACTACATAGACCCTTAGTGTCTTTAAGATGATGGTGAATTGACAAAGTAGGTGAAGAAACCCTAAATGCATGAGGGAGATTTTTGTTTTCAATAAACTATAATGATCCCTTACATACTTTTGTAAGTAGGGTTTGAATTTCAAGTTTTGAGTCAACTTAACGGGCTTGATTAAATATTTAGACTCGTGAAACTTAAACAATCGAGACTCTATTGAAAATTTGTCAAGACACAACTCGATCAATCAAAGGTGAGTTAAGCTATGTATCGACAAGATTGTGACTCCCCTTTTCTTGAGCTAATTTTGAGACTTTGCAGTGATCTTGAAATACTACTATTTGATACACTACTACATAGATGCTTGTGCAACGTGCGCCAATTTATCAAAATGATGAATTTAAAATTTTCCTTTGAGAATCCTCAATCCTAAAGAACTGTCTTTTGTCTTGTACCGTATTTTAAGAGCACTACCTCAAGTGCTTGTTCTTCTTCTTCACGCATAAAGAGACAATAAAATACTAACTTTTTTATGTAATAAAATAATTTTTTTTTTGAGCAAAGGCAATAAAATTCTAATTAATACACATTAATCAAGATGATAACCTAAAAATATAATTCCAATTAAATAACTAATGAGACGCATTGCGTTTGTCATAACAATGTATAACATGTACCCACTCTTGCAAGTTCACAAGAGATTTGGATCCGGTGCAACCAGGTGCAATTACATCACACCCACTCCTATTAATTTTTACCACTTTCATTTTTTAACTTTAACGTTTTAACTTTTTCAACTTCTTTTAAACTTTTTTTTATTCAATAGTTGAGATTGAAATTTCTTTTTTGAACTTTCAATCTCAACCGTATATTACTATTGCATCAGGTGCAATACCTACCTGATCTCAATCCGTTGGCAAGTGGGGATGTTGCATGCTCTCCTTTCAAGGTGCCAATAATTTGAATGTGTCCCGCTGTAATTTTTTTTTTTTTTAGCACACATTGTTCAAAAAATATGATTTCAATTCAAGCCGTAATAAACAAAGGGAATTTTTTTTATTTTTTTTTATTTTTTATAAATGACTTAATAAGGGTATTGGTTTAGAACTTTAAAAAAAAATTATCAGATAAAAAAGGTAATTATTTTTTTAACAACTTTTTTTATATATATTTTTTTATAAAATTAGTATCAAAATTTTTCTAAAATAGCATATTAACTAATATCTTAAAGGCACCCATAAACCAAACCAATAAACAAATGAAAAAAGTTAATAGATATAGTTTGTTTACTAAGTAATTAAAAAATCAATGGCCTGGCCAAAGGTAGAAAGCTCCTAGGATTTACCTCCGACCAATAATTTAATTACATAACCAAGTGCAATTCAAATTTGATTGGACTCTTCTATTATAAATTCCGCTAACATAAACTTTCTACTAGCAACTTTAAGAACAACTTCTAAAATTTCATAGTTGTGTTGATATTATGGCTTTAACTTGATTACCAATCTTAGCAATACCAGTTTTATATTTAGCACCAATTGCTATTCCTTTACCCTAAAGTAATGGCACAATCTGGCCTTTATATTTTTTTCCTTTTCTCCTTCAAACATCCTTAGCCATAGATGTGATCTATTGCAAAGCAAAACAAATCTTTGGGACTCTATTTCTAAGCTCTGAGCATACAAGAAAACTCCAATTTAAGTGAATTTTTTAATGTAAGATGTCATGCTCTTTTGCAAGATTAGCTTTAGACATGCATGTATATTATGTGGGGAATAACTATCATTCATTTATGATCAGGTTGAAATTGCTGCTTTGTCTACTTAAGGAGAAACTGAAGTGTCATTTAAAGAGCAAAACTGCAATTTAAAGAATAGGTACTTACATATATATTTCTGATGCTATTTATTGGGACTACTTTGAAATATTTATTCTGTTTTATTTGTTCTTAGCATGGTAATGGGCTCTTAGCATAGTCATCGAGCCCATTTCATTACTAATTTTCTTGAATTGTTAGTAAAGAACTTGAGCCGAAATTGCAAAATTTCTTATAATAATTTGATTTAAAAATGATCAAAAACACCGTGACAATGGATATTTCTTATTTTGCATCTTTTGGCTTATTGCATCATTAATTGTTACATATGAAATTCTTCCTTACGCAATTTAGTGAGCACCTTAGGATAGAATCATTGTAATGGTCAAGGTTAGATAGTTCAAATAATTATAATTCTAACTTTCTTCCACTGCTTCTATTTTAAATTTTTTTTTTCAAATTATTGACTGACCCGAACATGGGTTTTTTGGGTTGAGGTGAAATGGGTCGAGGTGAAGTTGGGTCAAGGTGAAACAGGATTTCTGGGTTGAGGCAAAGCCAGTTTTCTGGGTTTCCTTTGAATTTGGTCTATGTTTTTGTTTATTTTGGGTTGATTTTTTTTGTTGATTTTAGTTTAATTTTTTGTTGATTTTTGGGTCAATTTTGTGTTAAATTATAAGGTGTTGTGTTTGGTTGTGGTGGTGGGTGGTGCTATTGCGGTGGTGGTTGGACAATGGTCGGTGGTTGATCAGTTTTGTCCAGTTCAGAGAAGAGGGAGAGGGAGAGAAAGAGAGAGAGAGAGAGGGAGAGAGAGCAGTTAGATGGAGAAAGAAGAGAGGTGAGAGAAAAAATATAAAAATAATGATATGCATAGCCGTAGTAACCGTGCATATATGCACGGTTACTGTAGCAATTGTGCATAAATGCACAATTTTACACCCACTGATGTGAGTATTTTTTTTGCTTAAAATGTGTAAAATGAGCAACTTTTTCTATTTTGCAAGGCTTCACACATACTAATGCTAATACTCTTAGAGACCAAAAAAATAGTTACATATTTAATAGTTACAATAGATAAGAGAAATTACAATCCTTAATATTTTCAACAACACTATTAACTACCTATACTCTTTTTTAGCCAAATTTGTGTTATTATTCAAAGGCTGCAAAAGCCAAATTTTTTTCTTTTGTTTTCTCTTGAACAACTTAAGTTTTCTTCTTAACCATATTTTTCAATGATATTGCTACCATATACCAAATACAAGAAAGATCGAAAAACATTCTTAAAATTAAAAAAAATCATCCAAACAAACCTAGCAGGAAATTAGAAACTCCTCCAAATTTCTATGGAATGATTCTGCCCCAACAAACATCTTTGGTGAGCAAATGAGAGAGAAATTCCATGTCTCAGTTTGCCTTGAGTAGCATTACATAGCTCTTCTTTATCCCAAAATAAATAGACATCCATTAATTGAATCACCTACAGCCATATCTATGATCACGTATAAAGTAAAAGTATGACTAAACACTTATAAAAGAAAAGGAAAAAGGAAAACAAAAATGATTTCTTCCAATATATATATATGAAATTTTGGATTTGTGTTAAAAACACAAGAGCTGTTTGACCCCAAATTAAAAAATTACGGCTCGGTTGATTTTACTCTAACTTAAACTAAGTGTGGAATAGAGTAAATGTGAGCGAACAAACAATACAACTACTCTAAGCCATGTTCATTAAAACACAGCAGTAAAATAAAAACTAAAAGAGTAGGGAAGAGAGCTACAAATACAAGATAACACTCTAATGTGTAATCAAAGAGAAAACAAAAGAACTCAGCGAAAAACCTCTCCGCCGCCTTCCAAGCAATAAATCAATCCATTAGACAATAAGTTTGGATACACGAATAGCGAAAGACCCTCCAAGCCTAGTCTACCCAATGCACCTAAGCCTTCCAAGCTCCAACTCCAACAAGGCTTCTTGAAACCATGTCTTGTCTAGCTTTCCGAATCCCGCAATGCGCCCGATTGCATCCACCAAAACTTGGCTTCTCCTAATGCTTCCCAGCAGCACCAAAAACTCACTGAACACTCAATTTGAGTGTGGTAAGTGTTTGGGATATCAACCTCTTAAGGATTTGAAAATAGAGAGGTAGGATTAGAGGAAAACCACAATGGATGGTGTAGAGAATTGTGGGTATGACAATCTCACACTCTCAAGGGTTTGAGGTTAGGGTTTTCTCTTCTGAAAAGCTCTCTACTCAATATGTGGGAAATGATGGTATATATAGTGTGTATGAGGATGTAGTGGAGAAGATATGACAAAATAGCAGAATAGATTGTTTCGGGGGGGTATCTCACGGGAAGGCCTTACTCACGAGACACTCGCGAAAACCAGTTGTCACCATTTGTCATGACTCTTCTTATTCCAGTTGAGAAAAGTTGTGGGTACTGCCAAAAACCCAGCATGGGGAAAGCTAGGACCAAATTGGAAAGGACCCTATCGGATCATCTCTGTAGCAGGCATAGGATCATATCGACTAGCTGATCTAGATGAAAATATTGTACAACGTCCTTGGAATGTAAACAACCTACGAAGGTATTATTATTAATAAAAAGCACTTCTATCGTTCGTGGTTTAAATTATCAATATGTACTTGGGCTTATCAGATACTATTTCTAAGTGTCAAATAGAAACTTGGTCATGGATGATCCTCGGACCACATACCTTGTGGAAATTGATATCTTACCAAGTGTCAAACAGAAACTTGGTCATGGATGGTCCTCGGACCACATACCTTGTGGAAATTGATATCTTATCATTTGTTAAACAGAACCTTAGTTATGACGGGTCCACAAACCTTTTACTTTGGGAAAATTAACATTTCAAGTTACTATTTCTAAGTGTCAAACAGAAACTTGGTCATGGATGGTCCTCGGACCACATACCTTGTGAAAATTGATATCTTACCAAGTGTCAAACAGAAACTTGGTCATGGATGGTCCTCGGACCACATACCTTGTGGAAATTGATATCTTATCATTTGTTAAACAGAACCTTAGTTATGGCGGGTCCACAAAACTTCTACTTTGGGGAAATTAACATTTCAAGTTACTATTTCTAAGTGTCAAACAGAAACTTGGTCATGGATGGTCCTCGGACTACATACCTTGTGGAAATTGATATCTTATCATTTGTTAAATAGAACCTTAGTTATGACGAGTCCACAGACCTTCTACTTTGGAGAAATTAACATTCCAAGTTACTATTTCTAAGTGTCAAACAGAAACTTGGTCATGGATGGTCCTCGGACCACATACTTTGTGGAAATTGATATCTTATCATTTGTTAAACAGAACCTTAGTTATGACAGGTCCACAGACCTTTTACTTTGGGGAAATTAACATTTCAAGTTACAATTTCTAAGTGTCAAATAGAAACTTGGTCATGGATGGTCCTCGGACCATATACTTTGTGAAAATTGATATCTTATCATTTGTTAAACACAACCTTAGTTATAACGGGTCCACAGACCTTCTACTTTGGGAAAATTAACATTTCAAGTTACTATTTCTAAGTGTCAAACAGATACTTGGTCATGGATGGTCCTTGGACCACATATCGTGTGGAAATTGATATCTTATCATTTGTTAAACAGAACCGTAGTTATGTCGGGTCCACAGCCCTTCTACTTTGGGGAAATTAACATTTCAAGTTACTGCTTCTAAGTATTAACTAAAAACTTAGACATGCATGGCTCTCGGACCACATGCCTTGCAAAAACTTGACACCCTACTTGTTGTTGATGGGAAGTTTGATTATGCTGGGTCCTTGAACCCTCTATCTTGAGAAGATTGGCAAAAACTATATCGCATTAGTATTGAAGTGTTGATGAAACACCTGGATTGCTTTATGCCCCAAGTTAAATTCTAAGTTAAGTTTTAGATTGTATATTGCTGTTTCACACATGTTTTGTTCGCGGGTCATGATTTGCAAGGTATAAGCTAAGTATGTGTGTTTCTATTTGAAGTCATGACAAATTGAAATATTGCAAGTGGTGTTAATTGTTCCATTCATTCATTTTTGTGCTGATGAGCATTATTATACTAAAAATTGCAAGGTAAATGAAAATCAAACCAAAGAGTTTGTCATTAATTTCTGTCAATATACATACGAAGCAAAAATTCAAAAATTTGTTACACGATAAAAATAGAAGTCCTAAATAACCTAAACACTAAGCCTTAGAAGGAGGGTTCTGCTCGGAAGTGCTAGCAACTTCTGTGCTTTTTAGCTCCATTTCAAAAGAGGACTGGACTTGTTTTCCTTTGTCTGTTGCCACTGGTGGAGGGGCATTAGGCTCGGCACTTTGGCTAGTAGCCTCCTCGGCACCGTCACCCTGTTCCTTCTCTTTATTGGAACTCGTTAGTTTTGTAGGAGTAGGAATGGGCTCTGGGATTTTAGGAGGGAGCATGGAAGGTGTTGTCTCATGGGCATGGGCGACAAGAGGAAGTTCTTCTATCTCCTAGATGTCTAGGGGAAGCCAAATGTTTTCGGGCTTCCTCAACTCGGAAGTTAAGGGAATCCCTTCCATGTTTAAGGCTTCCTCCCAAACTTGCTGGCAGTACTCTCGGCACAGCCCAACAAACTCCTTAGTTAGCTGGTTTTCTGTCGCCACTACCCCTTCCTTGTAAGCGGCCTTCTTCGCGGCCTCCATAGAATCCTTGAAGGTACGAACCTCGTCCTTCATCCTGGCAAGCTTATTCTTCAAGTCGGAGTGTTCCTGTTGAGTTTTGGATAACTCCTCATCCCTTTGACGAAGAAGCTTGCGTTGCCCCTCCACCTGGGTACTCATTGTCTTCAGGCTAGCTTCGGCACCATCTTTTTCTCTTTTTAGCTCCGCCAACTGCGTGGTTAGCTTCTCATTCTGCGCAAGGGCCTGGCCTAAGGACTTCTCAGTCTTCAGCCTAAGCTCTAGTTCAAGTCCAGCCTTCTTTCGAGAATCCTCTACCCACTTCTCGGCAGCGAAGACTTCCTGGATGGCCTGTGGTGAAATATCAAAATAAATGCACTATTAGTAACACAGGTCTCATAAATACAGGACGAGGATAAAACTTAAATACTTACCAAGGCCAAGTCCCTTTTTAGCGAAAGGAATAGATGGAGCTGGTTCATCTTGTCTAGGGCCTCCATGTCCTTGGGCAAGAGAAGGGGACGTTCCAAGGCATTGACCAGGTGGAGAGTATGGCCTTGTTAGAACGCCCTAATGTTAGACTGGGAAGGGATTGGTGCCCCGTCCAGCATAAGCTTGGGAGACCAGTTAGCCGGTGCACGGCGCACCTTGGCAAGGTCCTTGTTCTCCCCGTTTTCTACTGAGGAGGCACGTCCCTTGCCCTTGTTAAGTTTTTGCTGCTGGGGTTGTTGTTGTTGTTGTTTCTACTTCTTCTACCTTTCCCCATCTGCCTCATCGGCCTCACCTTTCCTTTTCTTCTTAGGCTCCACAACGGGAGGCTTAGGATCGGAGGGAGGAGGGGGTGGGGGCAAGGATGGAGGGACTTGCGACCCACCTGTTCCCTTTTGACAGACTCTCGCGCCCCTTTTCTGCATTAATTGCTTTAACACGTCCATTTCTTCTTCTTCTTTTTCGGAACTGGAGTCAGGTTGAGCAATCACCAGACCTTGTATCCTCGAAGTCTCGGCGAGCGTGAGCTCGTCATTTGAGAGAATAACAAATGGATTCCCTCAAGGCCTTTTGACGTCCTCGAGTTGAAAATTGTCTATCTTTTCGTCCAATAAGTGGTGTGAGGATGCTTGCTCTTCTAGGATGGCGGTTGTCTGGGATTGCACCGAGAGGGAAATTGCTGTGATAGGGCGCGTGTATAGAATAGTGGTGGGATCGTCGGGAATTACTCTGTCAGAAAGGAAGCCTGGTCTGGCTACGTCTATCCTTCTGCGTCGCTTATCTCCCGCGATGATGGCGTTTTCAATTTCTTGAAAGTCCACTGATATGGGCTCGTATCCCAGTATCAGGTGGGAAGCTCTTAACTGTAGGTCCTCACTAATGAATACTTCAGAGCGAATGACACGGTTCAGGTCGGCAATGTTGCAGAGGTTGAGGCGTGCATGTACGTGTTGTTTATCTGTGAGGAGAAACATCCGAGAAGAAGAATATGGTCAGACAAATGATAAACATCAAGACAAAAAGGAACAATATGAAATAAAAATTAAAAATGGTAAAGGTAACGGGGTTGAATCATAGGTTAGTAAATCTAACTCCTAAGGATTCACACCTGGTTCTCCCCATACGACTGGGCAGTGAGGACCGTCATACTAGTTTCCTGAGGCGATGAGGTAGTTGTCCTTCATGCCTTTGTTGGATTTAGGAAGACAGGAGATTAGTCTAAATATGCTGGATCTGGATTTGATGTAGTATCCTACTTTTTTGAGTTTGTGGCACTCGTACATGAAGGCAATGTCGTGCCATGTGAGGTTTAAGCCCATTTGCTCGTTTAGAGTATCGACACTGCCTAGGACCCTAAACACGTTTAGTGCACACTGGTCTGGGCATAACCTATGGTTGCGAAGGTATTCACTAGTCACATTTCTCATGGGGAGAGTCATCCCACCTTCTATGAAGGCAATCATGGGAATAATGACTTCTCCGTCTCTCCTAGCGCTACCTACGGCTTCTACTGGACAGTATCTCAAGCCTATGTCATTGGGAATATGATACTTGGCCCTAAAACCCTCCATACCGATGTCAGTATCAACTAGACACTTAAATCTACCCATTTGGGAGAAGCGAAAATAAGAGTTTGAAGAAGAAAAGAGGTTTAGATGGGAGCCGAGGACAGAAGCCGAGAAGGAATGAATAAAGAAAAGAGAAAACTTACTGGAGTTGGTTATGCGATTCTTCACGAGCTTCTGGAGAGAAAAGGTGATGAATGACACTTTGATATGATTGATTTCTGAAGAAATGAATGAAGGCACGGGTTTCCAGGCGTTTTGACATGTGGGAGGCAGCCTCGAAATTAAATTTGTCCCGCTCAAATTTTTAGAGGCCAACTTGGACCGTTGGATGTTCATCTTACCGTTAAACGTGGGGAACAGGATGTAACTTGCGGTCATAAATGCGCGCGTTCCGGGTTTCGAAGTGTCAGAAGCGTTTTCAGGGAACGAAAGGACCCATACACGTGTGGCGGTTTACAAAACGTGTGGGAGGTACTCTGGTCGGATCAAAACTATATTTCTCTCCTCGGATGGGTGGGAAAAATAGAGTTTTGAAGGGCTATTGTGGGGGGTGAAAACTCCTGAATAAACATTTGGGCTTTGGGCCTAATTGGGTGGTACTAGTTTGTTTTTGATCAGGGCCTCCAAGCCCACAAATCAATCTGCATTGTAAAGGTCTGAGGAGTTGTCCGAGGAGGAATGTCTCCTCGGACAGGCCCAGCAAAGACCTCGGGACTTGCTAAATGGGTTAAAGGCAGAATTCTGGAAAAATTGATGGGTAAGAGGGTGATCCAAGCACCCTCTAGAAGCGAGGATGTGAGAGAAATATCTAAGGAAAAGGCTGCTACCACCACATTAAAGACCCTGCATCTACCTCCCTGGCCGCATGAATGGGAAAATAACCTCTGAACAGTAGGATTCAACTTCCCTCCTATTATTTGAAGACTTTAAGAAGGTGGTGGATGTGACAAGTATCCAGGGGGGGGGGGAGATTTGTATGACACGTGTATGAACCAGTGAAGAAGAAATATATAAGGAAACGAAAGAGGAAAGAAAGGGGGATCTCTCTGCACTTTCCGCTGAGAGAAAACAGGAACTAGGAATTGTAAACTTTGACATAGAAAGAGAACATATAAACACATATCGTCCTCGGCTTACGTCCGAGGAGGTCTCTTGTCATATTTGTCTACCATTTGTTTAGATTGTGGCACTTTAGTCTGTTAATCGAACTTCCAACATCCTGAACCTAGATTTCAAACCCATTCTCTATAAGTTTTATTGTATAAGGCTCATTGGGCCTGAGCCCAACATTTGTTTTTGGGTCCGGGTGCAATTGTGCACTTACAGTTACACTAGTCATTAACCCGTGCGATGCACGAAAAAATTAAAAAAAAAAAGATCATCAAGCACTGTCATTTCCACCTTCATGTATGTATACTAAATTGATATCAGTTGCATTGAAAACTACAAATAAAATATAAAATAAAATATTGATTGTTCAAATAAAAACCCATAAACCTTTTTCTCTTCTTTCTAAAATAAAAATAGTACCAACCCAAAATAAGTGAATCATTGATTCCATAACATCCAAATTGTGAGCAACACAAAAACGTTGAATCAAAGAATACTAAGAAAAGTGTCAAGTGGACTCAGAATTAAAATCACAATTACTTGTAATTAATTGAATAAACAATTACTTTGAATCATTATCCGAAAGAGGAGAGACATAAAAACTTGATAAGTCTCAAAAGATGAAGTTCCTCGGATATATTTCAGCATCAATTCCCAAGTTCAGCCCTATGTATAGCAAGCATTAGCAAAGTATCCACGACCTTCCTCCTTAGGAATTCACAAAGCTACACCATAGAAAAATTGTTAAACAATGGTATTCCACCCTATACATGTATTTACTTTCTTTGAAAATAAAATAAAAAATAAAAGAAGGAGAAGAAGCATAAGACAACAAAAAAGAAATAAAATCTAACTTATTAATTGAATAGTTAAGTCAATAAATTTGTTTGAATCATTAAAATTCACCTTCATTTTTACCCTAGAAGACCACATGCAAATGATCTAACAATATCAAAGATATTTTATTCACCAAAATGAACAATATCTCAAGGAAATATAGATTGGAGAGGGGAAAAAGTAGGAGACTATTATGCTGCAATGAATATGAACAAAAATCATGTACCAAAAACATTCAATTATATAAAACACAACCTCCAACACATGCTTAAATATTGCAAGAGGCACATAACCCCATTTTCGTATCCTATCATCTCATGAGAAAAAGATTAACGAATGTAAATGTAACCAAGCCTAGACCAACTAATTCTAGCTCAATATTAATGATAGGCTATGAATTGAAAAAAGCAATATGAAGATAGGGTGTTTTACATTTTCAAACAGGAGAACATGTATCAACAAAATTCAATGATGCTATTAGTTAAGAATTATGACAATTCAAATTAAAAATGAAAAAAAATACAATTAACCAAAGTAACAGCCTAGATTTCCCAAAAGGTGCTCATTAAAATTGTAGAAACCATTGGCAACTTAGGGCCCTACATCATTCAAATTAAAAAACTCAAAATCGTCCCCACATAAAAAGACTAAACATGGTCACAAAATACAAACTTATAAACAATTTCATCTAGAATAAGGAAAATTCTTTTTTTCAAATTTAACTGACAAATTAAACAGCAAAACTATATTAGAGGAAGGAAAAGAATTTAAACAAAAACATGCAAAGAGACTACCTAGATGTTCATGGCCTTATTGTTGGATTCATGTTGGCTTCTTGCACAGAAAAGTTTCTAAAATTTTCACACTATTATTCCATTACCATAAATTTGCCAAATTCAACACACTATTCTAACTTCAAAATTGATGTATTAAACCCCCCAATAACTTGCTCACAATATATCAAAATTCTTTCATTAAACCAAATTATACCTTTTGATAAAGTACACACATCGCAGTACATTCTTTTGGTGCTAATTACAAAAAACATATAAAATAGAATATGATAAAAACAAAGGAAAAAAAAACTCAAATACAGCAATTAAATTAAGCTTATTACAAAAAAAAAATCAATAAAGCAAAAATAGTATGTAACCCCATCTTCATCATGTACAACCACAAACATGAAAAAATAAATACAGCAAGTACATGCAATGAAAAGATAGATGGCCTCTATATTTTATTTTTTGTCTAATACATTTATTGCTTTTATGGTAATTCAATTTTTATATAAAATAAAATGACATTCAGGATGATTAATGTTAGATTGCTAAAACATAAACACAATTTAACATCTACCTCTCAAAACTGAATAGCATTGAAAATTGGAATGCTTAACACATCCAAACACACATATACACATAACCAAAAAAAAAAAAAAACCAATAGATCCTTTACTCAAGAACCTCAAAAATGTACAATTTTCCAAAATCAAAAGCACATAGACATGCATAAGTACATGTCTACATAAATATCACAATCAACATGTATATATCTCGTAAAGAACAAAGAGCATATTTTTTAATGTTCTAATTGTCAAGCCGTCCGAACAGTCCCAAGTTTACTACCAAAATACGTGTCATAGGAATAGGAAGAGATTGACATTTTAGAACAAATTCATTGAAATTGTAGCCTCTCTCACTTGCAAGCAATTGGCTACCTACATCTAATAAATTATTTTGTAAAATTTTTGGATGCCTTTGCCAAATTGTAACTTCAATATATATATATATATATATATATGCCTTCATCTTAAAAAAAAAAAATTCCCAAAAATAGAAGAAAGGAAGCAACTTGTTTATCTTAGATTACCTGTATTCAACTTTGCAGTGGCTTTGGTGAGAGATGATGATGAGTTCACCTTGGGCCTAGGATTAAATGGCAAATCACAAAATGCATTGAACACGACCCAATAAGTAGCAACAATATATAATTTTAATAAACACAAAGTTGTATTCTTTAATAAATAAACAAAAAGATTATTTTCAAATCTCATCAACAATAACAAAATACATAGATGAAACACACATTAATAAGAAACCCCAAAAATGATGAAGAGAGATTGCTATGGAGAGGCAGAAGCTGCATCCGAACTCACCAAAAGAGAAAGATTCTTTTTAGTGTCTGAACTCATCCAAATAAAAAAGACACTAATAGTTTAGAGAAGATTAAATTTGAATAGCGAAAAGTTATTCAAAAAATATATTAAAGAAATATGTAAATTTCTAGCATATGAAAATAAAAATTGATTGAAATAAGAGAGGGGCTAACCGTATGGGTTTTTTGGCATGGGCTGAGGGAGACCAATTAAAATAGTCTACGTTTCATTCTTTGGTGTTTCAGAGCCCTCCAATGGTGCCCTTCTCTTTCTCTTCTCTCTAACTCTCCCAAACCAATTCTAAATTTTAAACCTTAATCAAAACCAAATCTAGGCCTGCTACGTAAATCAAAACTAAGTAGTCCATAACAATCAAACCTAAATCATAATTATTTCCAAAATTTGTGTATATAAGAAAATACCTTTATCGATGTGGTGTCGGTGGTGTTACGGTGGTGGGATGCCGTTGAAGGTGGGTGCTATCTTGATAATGTTCTAGCTTTTGGGGCTTTGCTTGCAAATAACTTGTATGGAAAAATTGTCTCAAAGTTGTTGTAGTAAATAGAGTAAAGAGAGCAGAGGAGAGAGGGAGAATAACATATAGAGAGAAGAAAGAAGTGGTTTACCAGAACATGGGGAAGGGGAAGGGGAAGGAATCTAAAACCGTGCAGTAAATGTGAAGCCTTAGAATAGAAACGTGGGGAGGAAAAAAACATGGAGAAAGAAAACGTGGGGAAGGGGAAGAAAAGGGTTTTGCGTGAAAAGTTTTGTAACCGTGTTTCAGAAAGGTTTCACAAAGGGTCTAAGTTGAAAAGGCTTTGGGTTTGGACTTTATGGTGGAATTAAATGCATAAGAAGTGGGCTTTATAGTGGAAATGGGGCTTTTATGGTGGAGATTATTGGTATTTTAAAATGTATCAAAACTATTTTAAATTTATGGAAGAGATTATTAGTATTTTAAAAGGTGTAAAAACTTTTTTAATTTGTAGGAAAAATACAAAAAAATGATAGGAATGACACGGCTGCCGACGTGGCTCAACGTGAGCATAACAACATTAAATGCTACGCTTCAGCTTTTAGTAATATATAGATTAAGTATGTCATTATATGCTTTTATTACAAAAAAAGTATATATGTTTTATATATATATATATATATATATATATATATATATCTATCTTTTAATAACATATTTTAAATATGTGAATTACATGGGGAGATTAATATGTGGAATTTCACATAACATGGAAAACCCCTAACATGTGCAAGTCATTAATATGTGAATTATAGTTTTAGGGGTTTTCAAAATATGGGCAAGTCGCTCCACTAAGAGCCACATACTTCACTGAAATTACAATTTTACCCCAAAATTGTAGGAAAGTTGTAGAAAACCCCTAAAACCTTGAAAATTTGTGGAAACACATTCCTTATAGGTAATGAGGTGTCTAACACCTTCCTCATGTGTACTCATGTTTCAAACTCATGTTTTTGACCCATAATTAGGACATGAGATTTCTTAACTTTTCCTTGATCTATGTCTTGTGGTTAAACTCAATTAGTTATAACTTATTGGTGACCAATCACACTTAAAAATCTCGTCTATATCATGAAATTCCTTGTTTTCTCTAATTAATTGATCCTCCACAAGAGCA
Source organism: Castanea sativa (assembly GCF_040712315.1). NCBI lineage: Eukaryota > Viridiplantae > Streptophyta > Magnoliopsida > Fagales > Fagaceae > Castanea > Castanea sativa. The sequence goes on along the minus strand of NC_134019.1, from coordinate 255,125 downwards.
TGTAGTGCCTATAATATGGCATATATGTGTTTGAGTGAAAAACTATTTAGTGCAATGGCATCTTTTATGGTGTCTCATGCCTATAGTTCAAACTCCATCTCTCATTCCCACTGTCTACCTATCTAAAAAAAAAACCATTTGTATAAGTTAACAATATCCAAATGTACCAAACATCATTACAAAGCTATTGATTTATGGATTACAGATATGATGAAAACAGATATAGCAGTGGATCTATGTGTGCATATTGAAGAAGACAATCAAAATCAACAGACATATGAGAGTAAGACTTACAACTCTTAAGTGCGTTATCTTTATCTCTTGTATGCATGTAGTTAGAGCATCTCGAACATATGCAGAAAATGCAAAATTATCTCTAGTTTAGAAAGTAAAACCAACCCAATCCCCATTCTTTTAAGATAATTAAATCCTATTAGGAGTTAGGTTTTTTCTCACCAAGGGTGAGCTCTTCTTCTCACCAAGGGTGAGCTCTTCTTCACTAATTAGTGTGTGTTCCCTTTGATCTCTTAAGTAAAGTGAGGAAGTTCGTTCAAGACCAAAATAGTTCGTGTTGCAGCATGGATGGTGATTTCATTGAAAGGCTACAAAGAATCAACTTGACCGAGGAGGAGGGGGAAGTGTGTCAAGTCAGGGCAACCTGGAGAAAGGAAATACTAGAAGAATGCTTGTTAAGTCTCTTGGGACGATTCCTTACAACCCAACCATATAACCAAAGGCAGGGGCGGAGCTGCACTTACCAGTGGGGGGGCCATGGCACCCCCAAAATTTTTTAAAAACTTCATAATGTATATGTGTTTTGCAATTTTTTTAAAAATATTAGACCTTAAACTTAATAGATAACCCCTCCAAAAAATAAAAGTTGGCCCCTACAAAAAGTAATTGAACAACTAATTGTGGGTTCGAAAAATTATTGGTTAATAACAACAAACTATCCATCTTGTAAGCAAAAAAAAGTACTTCTTTTTAGTTTTTTCTTCTCTTAATTGGTAAGTTTTAGTTGTTGAGTTCAAATAGTAAGTTTTTTATAAAAGAAAATTCTACTTAGAGTTATTTTGTTTTATTTGGATTAAGTCTTTCAATGTTGTTGTTAAGTTTCGGGTTGTTGTTCAATACTTGATTTAGTCATAAAATGTTGAATGAAAATAACTACACCGAAAATATGTAATATTTGAGGGTGACAATACTTAAAAAACAGTTTTCTTGGACATACACACACATGCCTGTATGTGTGTGTGTGAACATATCAATATGTAGTTGTGTGAATGAATGTATATATAAATATGTAATTCGGCCCCTCCCAAACCAAAATTTCTGGCTCCGCCCCTGACCAAAGGGCAGTGAAATCACTACTTAAGGCGGTTTGGAAGCTGGGGTCTGATCTCAAGATTATTGATGTTGGGGAGGGTTTGTTTCAATTCAAATTCACTTAGGAGAGTCAGTTGAAATGTGCCATTAACAATGGTCCATGGAGTTTCAAAGATCATCCTTTGGTACTTCAAAGATGGGAATGAGGTATGACAGCAGCATCAGTGACCTTCCAAACAATTCCAATGTGGATTCAGATTTGGGGCTTACCTTTTGACTTACTTACGGAGGAGACTAGCAGAGACATTGGCATGGGGCTGGGGGAAGTAGTGGAGATCGATTCCACTGCGTTCACATCGGAACAAGCTCGGTTTATTCGTATTAGAATTGAGCTTCCATTGGATAAACCTATCTGTAGGGGGGGGGGATCGTATCTAGCCCTAAGGGAGATAAAATACGAGTTGGCTTCAAATATGAATGGTTGGCTGGTCTGTGTTTCCGGTGTGGACGTTGCAGACATGAAGCAAAATTTTGCTCCAAAACCACGGATCAAGGTTTGGCTGACCTGCCCTACGGTGACTAGCTGAAAGCAGGCTACCGTTGAAAGGAGGAAAGCAATACCAAGATCAGACATAATCAGAGGAGGCTAGCAAGGGCGGACGGTGTGCCAGGGTCAGCCAGTGGAGCGACGGAGACGATTCACGTACCTCAACCAAAACTGCCAATGATAAACGCATTCAATGGCAATAGTGCTACCGTTGAAGATAGCTGTCAAACGCATTCCTGTGCATTAATGGAAAACGAATCATTAAAGGGTGATTTATTGACAACAAAAATCTCGGGCTTGAATGCTTCCCAAACCGATACAACAATTAAGGAAGGGGTGAATTGCATGGCTGAAGTAACGGACTCAAACCAGCCCACTAACCTAATTAGTATTCCAATTGAATACGTGTCTGATAGCACCCCACCTACATCATCTAAAAAACCACGTGAGGCAGCATGTGACTTGGGAAAAAAAAAACAGAAAATTGGGACATCAACAAGATTAGCCCCATGAGGAAAAAAATTGCGAGATAGCTAGGGTCTTCAACAATAAACCCTAGCCGTGCATTCACAATAGGATCCAAGATAAGGTTATCTGAAGATGAAGTAGCAAATGTCAAGGACTCTGGTTCGTGTGGCAAACGGACCAAAATACAAGATGCCACCCACATCAAGCTATTGTCAATGACGGAGGTTGTGGATTAGCCCTGCCGACACCAACGAATCTATTAAGCTGGTACTGCTGGGGACTTGGGAACCAACGTGCAGTCGATGTCGCCTCTCACCTTGTAAGGGAAAAATCTCCCAAGGTTTTGATTTTGATGGAAACCAAACAATCAGTCGAGGAGATGCGGCGGATCTAGGCTAATTTACCCTACCGCTGCATGCTAGTTGTACCAAGTGAATAGGGAATAGGTGACTTGGCATTACTGTGGAAGAAGGAGGTGGATTTACACATACAAACCTACTCACCCAACCACATTGATGCACTCATATTGAATGGACCAGACCTACCATGGAGGTTAACAGGTTTTTACGGATGGCCGGAGGAGCAAAGGAAGAGGGAATCTTGGCAACTCTTAAAACACTTGCACACAAGATTTGCGGTCCCATGGTTATGTTGTGGTGACTTCAATGAGATTTTACAATCTTTAGAGAAGCAGGGATGCCAACCCAAACAACAACAACCAATGATGGAATTTTGGGCAGCACTCCTTCATTGTGGCTTGGTGGACTTGGGTTTTCAAGGAAATATTTTCACAGGGAATAATGGACGCCCTAGGGATGCTTTTGTTCAGGATTAGTTGGATAGAGCATGTGCAAATTCATAATGAAGATCTCTTTTTCCCCATGCAAAGGTCTTTCACATCCAATCTTCCTATTCTAATCACAGTCCGATTATTATCAATATATCTATGCCTAACCAAACATGTAGGAAGAAAAAAATACCAAGGTTTAAGGAAAAGTGATGAAGGATGTGAGGCGGTGGTCCAGGCTACTTGGGAGGCCGAGAGTGGGGCTAGCAGCCCTATGTTTAGGCTGTTTGAGAAGATTAGAAGATGTAGGCAAGCCCTAATTGAGTGGAGTCGCATCACAGTGGGGAAATTTAAAACAAAAATCCAAGAGAGGCAGTCGGCCTTGGAGGAATTAGCTTTACAAAATAATCTAGCAAACAAGCCAACAATCAAAGCCTTGAAAAAAAAAAAAAAAAAAGATTAATGCACTCCTCCATCAAGATGAAGTTTATTGGTGGCAGAGGTCAAGATCCATTTGGTTATCGGCGGACAATAAAAACACGAAGTTCTTCTACCAAAGAGCCAGCTAACAACATAGGAAAAACCAATTTCCTGAATCACATCTTAAACTGGGGTATGGTGCCATTCTGATGATCAGATTGCCGAGATAGCCATCAACTACTTCAAGGATTTATTCACCTCCCCCAACCTGATAGATTTTAGTGGGTATTACAAGCAGTGGATCAAGTAGTCACCCTAGATATGAACATAGCCTTACTCCAAAGGTACAGTTTTGACGAAGTAAAGCAAGCATTGTTTCGAATGCACCCCTCAAAATCTCCCGGACCGGATGTTACGCCCTTTTTCTTTTGGCGAAAATGCACTTTTGGTCCCTACATTTTGGGTCAATTCCCATTTTGGTCCCAAAATTGATTTCTTTGCTAATGTCATCCCTAAAAAAAGAAAATCGTTTTTAAAATGGTCCTTTCCGTCAGGCTAGAAACGGAGAAATCCTACGTGGCTAACGGAATGTCCTGTTTGCTGACGTGGTGCTGACGTGGCTATTTAAATATTATTAAAAAAGATTATTTGGCATATTTAAATGCCATGTCAGCATTTTAATTTTTTTAAATAAAGCCACGTCAGAAAATTTATATAAAACAGAAATTAAATTTAAAAAAAAACCTTAAATCTAATTTAATTAAAAAAACTTGTTTCTAAAAAAAAGAAAAAGAAAAAGGTGTTCTTCGTGTTCTTCCCCATCAAACCCAGGAAGAACTCAAACCCACATTCCCAGAAAACAAAATCATTAGTATTTAATAATGCTTAATGGAAAAAAAAAAAAGGGAGATCTAATTTAATTCCTAGTAGAACTCTTTCAACAAAATCAGACACATACACTCTCTCTCTCTCTCTCTCTCTCTCTCTCTCTCTCTCTCTCTCTCTCTCTCAAACTCAATCAACCATGGAAGATTCATCATCAAAAGACGACAGCCCACGAGTTCTCAGAGTGCTAGAAGCTCTAAAACAAGCCTCGCACGAGTTACAAGCCCACCCGAGCCCCAACTCGGACGAGCTTAACTCGTCCTCCGCCATTAACGCTCTCCCGGAGCTTGAAACCGAGTCCGACGCGCTTCTCTCCGTAGACCCAAATCTCTCTACCCTCTCTCAACACCTTTCCAACCTCAAAGCCCTCCTCGAGACCCTCAAGAATTCACGCCGCCACCACAAAGCATCCAATCGTTCTTGACTCGCCGAGTCTCGACTCACTCCATCTCCCGAGTCGCGGCTTCCATTGAGTCCGAAATTCAAGCCTCGGATCGACCGCGAGAGCATCGAGACCTTGACGCGTGGACTACGCGAGCAACCAAAATTCAACAACGAGGACGAGTTGATAAGGTTTAACAAAGATGTGTTCGTGGGTTTGAGAGAGAGAGAGAGAGTGTATGTGTCTCGATTTTGTTTCGGGTATGTGTTTGTTGTTTGGTTGCCGGGTTTGTTTTCCGGGAATGTGGGTTTGAGTTCTTCCTGGGTTTGATGGGGAAGAACACGAAGAACACCTTTTTTTTTTTTTTTTTTTTTTTATAAACAAGTTTTTTTAATTAAATTAGATTTAAGGTTTTTTTTTAAATTTAATTTCTGTTTTATATAAATTTTCTGACGTGGCTTTATTTAAAAAAATTAAAATGCTGACATGGCATTTAAATATGCCAAATAATCTTTTTTAATAATATTTAAATAGCCACGTCAGCACCACGTCAAGAACAGACATTCCGTTAGCCACGTAGGATTTCTCCGTTTCTAGCCTGACGGAAAGGACCATTTTAAAAACGATTTTCTTTTTTTAGGGATGACATTAGCAAAGAAATCAATTTTGGGACCAAAATGGGAATTGACCCAAAATGTAGGGACCAAAAGTGCATTTTCGCCTTTTCTTTTTTCAAAAGTATTGGCATATAGTTGGTCAAGATGTTACAATAGCAATTCTTTCAGTTTTAAATTCTGGCCATATGTTGCAAAAAATGAACTTTACACATATTGTATTAATTCCAAAGAATAATGAATTGAGAAACATGTCTGATTATAGGCCAATAAGTTTGGGCAATGTAATATCTAGAATTGTGTCCAAAATTGTAGCTAGCTGCTTGAAACTTGCCCTCCCTATGGTGATTTTTGATGCATAGAGTGCTTTTGTACCCAGGCCTATGACCAAGTGGAGTGGGGCTTTCTACGTTAGATAATGCTAAAGCTGGGTTTTGATCCCAAATGGTCCAATTGGCCATGGAGACAATTTCAACAGCCTCATATTCAGTCCTAATCAATGGAGAGCCACATGGATTCATTAAACCAACAAGAGGACTGAAGCAGGGGGACCCACTGTCCCTATACTTGTTCTTGCTTTGTGCTAAAAGCTTGTCTGCCATGCTAAGAAAAGCTGAAGAGAGCCATACTTTGAGGGGCATAAAATCCAGCCAACATGGGGTGTGTATCTCTCACCTTTTGTTTGCCCATGATAGCCTCTTATTTTGCCGAGCCACTGTGGAGGAGTGTCAAAGGTTACTGGATCTATTGGGGACTTATGAAGCTGCATCTGGTCAATCTGTCAACAGACAAAAAACATCTTTATTCTTCAACACTAACACCAAACCAGAGATGAGAAGGGCTATACAACAAATGATGGGGGCAAAGGCGATGGCGAATTGTGAAAAATATTTGGGACTACCTATGGTGTGTGGAAAATCTAAGGTTAATACCTTTCAGGAGCTTCAAGAAAACATCACTAAAAGGGCGATGGGGTGGAAGGAAAAGATTATATCTAGGGCAGGTAGGCAGATTCTGATTAAGATGGTTGCCCAAGCTATACCCACCTACTCCATGAGTCTATTCAAACTGCCTAATGCCATTTGTGTCAAAATCAACTCCCTCCTATCAAATTACTGGTGGGGCCAAACCAAGGATGAAAAGAAGATCCGTTGGATTAACTAGCAAAAATTGTGTAAAGATAAGAAGAGGGGAGGCATGGGATTCCGAGATATATCGGCATTCAATTTGGCAATGTTGGCTAAGCAAGCATGGAGGCTTATTCATAATGAACAGTCACTCTTCTATAGGGTGTACAAAGCGAGGTATTTCCTTATTGTAGCTTCTTGATGGCAGAGCTGGACTCTAATCCGTCAGATGTGTGGAGATCACTGCTAGCTGCAAGAGAGGTGATAAGGGAAGGGTCCACGTGGCAGATTGGAGATGGTAGCAGAATTGGGGTCACCACTCATAAATGGCTCCCAAATGCGCCAGCATTCTTACATGAGCTCAATGAGGGGATGAAGGTGTGCGAGTTGATAGACCATAGCTTACGACAGTGGGATAATGGTAAACTGGTAGCAATATTCACCCCAAGAACTTGTAAGCAAATCTTATCTCTTCCCCTTAACCATCTGGACTCCGAGGACAAGTTGGTATGGACTGAAAATAAAGCAAAAACTTTCTTTGTGAAGACTGCGTACAGAGTAGCTCCGAGACTGAAATCCACTGCCTTGGCTGAACACTCCTCAGTTTGGGCACACGGAGTTACCTGGGGCAAAATTTGGAAGCTCAATGTACCTCCTAAGGTGTGTACATTTATGTGGAGGGCATGCTCTAATTGTCTACCAACCAGGGACAACTTGTGCCGTAGAAAGGTCCAGGTTGAGGCAACGTGCGAGCTCTGCTGCCAGGAACCTGAAACTGTTGCTCATATACTCTGGAAGTGCCCGTTCGCAAGAAATGTATGGACGCTAGTCAGAGGGTGCGTACAAAAATGCAGCAACGACGTGGTGAATTTTTTCCTGCTATTCAAGCACATGCAGGAAACGTTGGAGCCACCAGAACTAGACAAGTGGGCAATCATGGCGTGGAGTATCTAGAATGCTCGAAATAGTTACTACTTCAAGCATAACTAGTCACAGCCACGATGGATCATCGAAAGTGAGTAGGACTGTTGAATGAGTACCAATCCCTCGTGGCAGCACAACAGATATGATGTTAGAGCTAGTCTTGGTGTCTGCTTGTTATTAGACAGACTTTGTATTTCAGTCCATCAGGGGTCTGACTAAGATGTAGTTGCACCCCTAAATGCCATTCTTTTGGTTTGGCTATACATGTAAACAACATAGTTTATTTTAACCTTTTGCACAAAAAAAAAAAAAAAAAAAACCTCATTTTATTAGTTAAAAATATCCAAAGTTACCAAACATCATTACAAAGCTATTGATTTATGGATCACAGATATGATGCAGACAGAAACAACAAAGGGTCCAGATGGGCATGCTGAACAAGAAAATCAAAATCAACCTCAGAATTGTGAGAGTAAGATTGATGACTCTAAATGCTGTCTTTATCTCTTGTACGTATGCAATTTTAGCATTTCCAATATATGTGGCAAATGCAAATTTCTCTCTAATTTTGGGACTGAAAGCATAAAATATTACTCCAACAGTCTCTTTAATATGAAAAAAAAAAAGGTTCATAAACAATCATTTGCTTGGTTTGGAGTGTCACTGTTCATTAGCAATATAATGAAATAAAAATTTAACACAACTCATTAAAATATTCAATCTACCTTAATGGCTATAAACTCATTTCCCTTTCTCAAATGTCTCTAAACAGAAACAATCAAAACACAAAATACAATTTTGTTGTCATAAAACTCATAAAATCATAACAATAAAAACAAAACAGGACAACAAAAATTAAAGGGATAGAGAAGCCAATTTAACCCAATTGAGCTACATGCACTTGGTGATAGGGAGGAGGATGAGCGTTGGTGGAGTGGACGAGTGAGGCAAGTCTTGGTTGATTTCACAGGTTTTGGGCATTTGAAACCAATCTAACCTAATCCCTTCATGTTCTATGTGTGTGGGTGCATACTACACCCAACTGCATAAAGATAGAATTTTAAGAAAGTGCGCTACATAAGCTTTTGATTGAAAAAAAAAAAAAAAAAATCGAAGTCTGGAATGACCTTCAAATAAGTGTGTAAAGTTGGTACCTTAAAACTAGAAAAGCTAGATCAAAATTGAGTTGGGAAAAGTAAAAAAATAGGAGTTGAAGGTTGTGCTAACATATATGAGTGCACTGTATGCTCAGCACAAAATTGAGCATGATAGTTACATAAAATCATCAAATTCAACATTCCCTCCCCTCTGAGGATTAAGCAAGAAACCCACAAAAAGTTGTCCTAAACACTCCAGAAACATCCTCCTCTCAATTTCCTTCATCAAAATCAAGCTTCTAAGGATAAAATTCTCTTATCCCTTCTCTTCTCGGATTCCCTTGTTATCATGTAGTTATGATATGAATAAATCTTTTATTGTTTGAATTGTGTGCTAAGCACGCTTAGTTTGATGTTTATGAATATGGTTATGCGTGGTTTAGTTAGGATGTAAATTTGGATATGTTGATAGCATGTTAGTCTTTATCCTAAATTGAATCTATGCATTCATGCTTAAAATGGATTATCTTTTTTTTTTTGTTGAGAAACCGACCTGGAAGTCCAGGAAGGACCTTTATTAGAAAAACCAAATATTAAGGACCATCAGAAATAACCAGAGGGGCAATGTCTCTAGAGATGTCTTCTAACCAGACCTAAAACTCTACCCCCTCTTTTGCTTTCTTTGCCAAATCATCGACAACTTTATTACAAGAATGATTAACAAAACAAAAATCACAAAAGTTCAATTGGAAAGACGTATGGGAGATATCATCAATAATGTGGCCGAATGAAGAGTGTTTAGCCGATCCAGACTTGATAGCTTGAAAAACCACAGCAGCATCACCTTCGAATACAACCTCATGGAGACTCAATTCCAATGTAAAAATAACTGCCCTGTGGCATGCAAGGGTTTCAACCTCAACAACTGTAGGAAATTTCCGCAAATTCCTAAACCTGTGAGAAACAAAATATAGAGAAAAAAACACACGCCAAAGAAAATAATCACATATACAAAACAGTATTTACGTGGTTCGGCAATTTGCCTACGTCCACGGAGTTGCAGGAATTTCACTATTATCAGGAAAAAAAATACAAAGGTGCGGTTACAGTTCTTTTCTCTCTCTTAAAACTGACTACACAAAACCCTAATCACAAAAACTGTGTTTTCTATCTCCTGCGCACAGGATTCACAATGGGCTACAAAATGGATCAAAATTTTTTTCCCGGGTGCGTTTTCCCAGCTTGGGCCTGTCGGCCCAAGCCTCCGCTCCATAGACTAAGCCTCAGAAAATCTCCCATTAAAAACCATGTAACATTATTCGGATCGGGTCAGATCGTCAACAGGATCAAACATAAACTAAGCTCCACAAAACCCAACAAATCTCCCACTTAGTGACTAGTTCACTTACCAACATTAGCTGTTATCTTCCAAACACAATCCCTCATCCCTGCAACTTATCCTTCTGTCCTCAAGCTAGAAGGCCAACTGAAGCTGCACACAGCTTCAGCTTCTCAATAGTGACACCCTTAGTCAACATGTTTGCCGGGTTCTTAGATCCACAAATCTTCTCAAATATTACTAGCTTATCTTCAACAAAGTATCGGATAAAATGTTATTTTGTCTATATATGCTTTGACTTTGAATGAAAAGTTGAATTCTTAGCAAGAAAAATTGCACTCTGACTATCACTATGTAGAATGCCCATCTCTTGCTTCTTACCCAATTCATCTAAGAAACCATGTAGCCAAATCATCTCCTTTCCAAATTCAGTTGCTGCAACATACTCAGCTTTTGTAGTAGACAGAGTAACAATATTTTGCAAATTTGAGGCCCAAGATATAGCTGTACCACCCAGAGTAAATACAAACCCAGTAGTGCTCTTTCTACTATTAATATCACCACCAAAATTAGCATCTACATAACCCTGCAGTTTCAAACTTGCACCTGTGAAGCAAAGACATGTATCTGATCAACTCCTCAAATATCTTAGAATCCACTTAACTGCCTCCCAATGCTGCTTTCCTGGCCTACTCATGAATTTGCTCACAACTCCCACTGCATGTGCAATGTCTAGCCTTGTACACACCATAGCATACATCAAGCTGCCAATAGCTGAGGCATAGGGCACCTTGCTTATATAGTCCTTTTCTTCTTCTATCTTCGGTCAGTGTTCTTTGCTTAATTTGAAATGACTACCCAAGGGTGTGCTCACTGGTCTAGCTTCATTCATGTTGAATCTACTGAGAACTTTCTTCACATACTCTGACTGTGAAAGCTTCAATGTACCATTAGCCTTGTCTCTAATGATTCTCCTACCAAGGATTTGCTTTGCAGCTCCCAAATTCTTCATCGCAAACTGTTTTGACAATTGCTTCTTTAGATTATTAATCTCTTCAATGCTAGACCCTGCAATGAGCATATCATCCACATACAACAATAAAATGATGTAAGAACTGTCAAAAAGTTTAACATAGCAACAATGATCAGCTTCACATCTCTTGAACTCAATATTATGCATAAAACTGTCAAACTTCTTGTACCACTGTCTAGGAGCTTGTTTTAGGCCATACAAGCTCTTTCTCAGTTTGCAGACTAGATTCTCTTGTCCTTGAATAATGAACCCTTCTGGCTTAATCATGTAAATGTCTTCCTCCAAGTCACCATGAAGGAATGCTGTCTTCACATCTAATTGCTCAAGATGTAAATTTTCTGCAGCCACTATTCCCAGTACCAGTCTAATTGTTGACATCTTCACAACTAGAGAAAATATCTCTGTGTAATCAATGCCCTGCTTCTACTGGAACCCCTTAACAACTAATTTGGTCTTGTAATGTTTGCTACCATCATGCTCATTCTTTATTCTGTATACCCATTTATTGTGCAAAGCCTTTTTTCCTGCTGGCAATTCAGTCAGTTCCCATGTCTAATTCCCTAACAAGGAATCCATCTCATCCTTCATGGCTAACTCCTACTTGCTTGAATTCTCATCTTGCAAGGCTTCATCATAGCATTTTGACTCATCACCATCAGTCAATAGGAGATAATTTAGAGCGAGTGAATAATGTTGTGGAGGTCTAATGGTCCTGGTAGATTTGCGGACTTTAGCTACAAGTGTACTCTGATCTACCTGTGAATCTACATACTCCTTATCTTCTTCACCCAATTTTTGGACAGTGCTTTTAGTCAATTCATCTAAGTTGACAAACTCAGATTTATCTTGATCTATCCCTTTAACATCTGGCACAACAGTTGGCCTGTCTTTATGCATAACCTGTTCATTAAATATCACATTTCTACTTTTGATGATTTTCTTGTTTTGTTCATCCCAAAACTTATAGCCAAATTTCTCATCACTATAGCCAATGAAAAAACATATTTCAGACTTTGCATCAAGTTTACTACGAGCATCAGAATCAACATGAACATAAGAAACACAACCAAAAACTTTTAAATGGAAAAACTTTACCTCTTTTCCGCTCCAAACTTCCTTAGGAAGTTTGAACTCCATAGGAACTGATGGTCCTTGGTTTATCAGGTAAGCTGCAGTCCTGCCGATTTTCAAGAAGCTCACCTTTTTCTGCTTTCCTAAGATGTAGCTTTCACATATGTCAAAATCAACAGACTTCAATTCTGGTAGTTTCCTCTTTGACAGCAACATTTTCAGCCCTTTCTCACTCATGTGACCAAGTCTGCGGTGCCATAAGCTTCTATCAGTACTTGCTTCAACAATCGCAACTGTGTCTCTTGGGCTTGAGGTCATATAGAGAGTACCAGTCTTCCTTCCACGAACCAATGCTTTGGCTCCCTCTGTAACCTTCCAAGTACCACCGAAAAATAAAATTGCATGCCCTTCATCATCAAGCTGTCCAACAGAAATCAGATTCCTTCTTAGGTCAGGAATATGTCGAACCTTCTTTAGTAACCAAACAGACCTATAGGAAACAATATCCAGACGTCTCCCATGCCCATAACATCCAAGACTGAACCATAAGCCAAATACACCTTACCAAAATCACCTGCAGCATAATTCTGTATGATTTCTCGGTATGGAGTGGTATGAAACGAAGCTCCTGAGTCCAAAACACAATAATCAAGTGGATTGTTTACTGTAAGAAGTAATGCATCATGTACCTCTTCTATTACAGCATTAGCTGAGTCATCTTCATTCTTCTTCTTAGGATTTTTGCATTGCCTCCTAAAGTGACCTGTTTTCCCACAGTTCCAGCGTTGTACTTGTTGGCCTGATCTAGATGCACTTCTATTCTGGTTAGAATTTCTGGATTTTGATATGCCCCGGTTTGAATTTCGATCATTACCTCTTCCTCTTGTCTCAAGGTTTAAGGTAGAACCAAATCCTAAGGTTTCACCTGCATCTCTTCTGCGAACCTCCTCAGCCAGAATTAAATCCCGTATGTCGTTGTACTTCAGTTTTTCTTTTCCTGTAGAATTACTTACTGCCATCCTCATTGCCTCCCAACTGTTTGGTAAAGAAGCTAAAATGATCAGTGCACGGATCTCATCATTAAAATCAATTTCTATAGACGACAATTGATTTGTGATAGTGTTAAATTCATTTAGATAATGTGCTACTGATGCGTTCTCTGCCATCTTCAGATTGAACAGTTTCTTCATCAGATGCACCTTGTTGTTTGCTGACGGCTTTTTATACATACCAGACAAAGCCTTCATCAAATCTACAATGGTCTTCTCCTTCACAACATTGTGTGCAACAGACCTAACAGCGTTAACCTAATAACTCCCAGTACCTGTCTGTCAAGAAGAGCCCATTCCTCATCCTTCATAGTCACAGGTTTTGTCCCCAAAAGAGGCAGATGCAATTTCCTCCCATAGAGATAATCTTCAATCTACATCCTCCAACATACAAAGTATGTGCCATCGAACTTTTCTATTCCAGATGCCTTTTCTGCTTCCTCTACCATTCCTCCCACTCAAACCTAACCCTAGGCCCTGATACTAGTTGTAGGGAATTTCCTTGAATTCCTAAACCTGTGAGAAAAAAAATATAGAGAAAAACCACACACTAAAGAAAATAATCACACGCACAAGACAGTAGTTACGTGGTTTGGCAATTTGTTTACGTCCACGGAGTTGCAAGAATTTCACTATTATCAGGGAAAAAATTCAAAGGTGTGGCTACAATTCTTTTTTCTCTCTCAAAACCGACTACACAAAACCCTAATCACAAAAACTGCATTTTCTATCTCCTGCGCACAAGATTCACAATGGGCTACAAAACAGGCCAAAAAAAATTTCCCAAGTGCGTTTTCCCGGCTTGGGCTTGCTAGCCCAAGCCTCCGCTCCATGGACTAAGCCTCAGAAAATCTTCCATTCAAAACCACGCAACATTATTCGGGTCGGGTCAGATCATCAACCGGATCAAACATAAACTAGGCTCCACAGAACCCAACAGTAACTGCTTGTGGAAAAGGAGCATGCATTGAAAGAGCGCCGCTGACAGCACCTCGCCAGTCCTGAATCACCATGCCAATACCTGCAGAATTTGAGCTCTGGAAAACTGCACCATCAAAGTTGGCTTTGTATTGGTTTGGCACGGGTGAGCACCACTGAGTTGAAGTCGACACTTGGGTAGAAATAGGCTTCGGATCCTGGGCAGAGTGGTAGTCCTGCAAGAGACCACCAGCTTTCTAAATCTGATTCAGGGGAGTGGATTGGAGTTCAAGATGAAGACCATTATGCCTGTTCCACAAAAGCCAAGATATGATGATAAAATTTTTTGCTCTAAGGTCGTCAGGTACTTGCAAAAAATGAGCAAACAAGTTAGAAAAATCCTTGGGGGGATTGCAACTGAGCTTCGAGCCCAGCTTAGTTGGCTCCACAAATTCTCCAGCACCTCACAACCACACACTCTCCAGCACCTCACAGCCACACACAGCATGAATAATGTCTTCAGGCTGGGCATTACAGACCATGCATATGTCAGATTTAGCTATATGGCGACAGAACAAATTGACCATTGTGGGCAGAGCATCATTGCAAGCACGCCACGCAAAATGCTTCATCTTGGAAGGGATATGTAGCATCCAAAGACTTTTGGGGGTTAGGATTTGAGCTACTGGTGTTGAGGCTAATGCATCACAAGCCAGCAACTTATAGGCACTCTAGGCAGACAACAGGGCAGAAGGAGTTTTAGACCATATCAGACGATCACAAGGGAGTTTGAAACTCAGGGGGATACTCAAGATGATCTTAGCCTCATGCGATAGGAAATTTTGGTGGATGACATCAGTTTTACAAGCACATGAAGTTGAACCAATGAGGCTACTGACCTTGGCATCGGGTGGAATATTGGGGAGAGGAGAGATGACTGTTCTATAGCATTGGTCAGGAAGCCATTTCTCTTCCTTTGTACTAACAGAAGCACCATTCCTTATCTGCCAAACCATGCCCTTTTAACCACATCTCTAGCACTAAGAATACTCTTCCACGCATAAGACCCCCCATTTGACTCAGGTGCTTCTAGAATTGAGCAATTCGGGAAAAATCTAGCTTTGAGGACTTTATGGCATAGAGAATCCAGATTGTTAATCATCTGCCATACTTGCTTGGCCAATAGCGTTTGGTTTAACTTCTCAATCTCCTTAAACCCTATACTTCCCACCTCCTTTGCTTCACAAAGCCTTTCCCATTTCACCCAATGGACTTTCCTTGCCTCACCATTATAACCCCACCAAAATTTTCTTATCATGATCTTATTTTCTTTTATCAAGCCTTTGGGAAGTTTGAAACAACTCATGGAGTAAGTTGGGATCGCTTGGATTACTGATTTGATGAGCACCTCTCTACCAACCTGAGAAAGGAGTTTTTCCTTCCACCCCCGCAATTTCTTCCAAATCCGTTCTTTAATATAAACAAAACTTTGTTTTTTTGCTCTCCCTACAAAAGTTGTAAGACCTAAATATTTTTTCATATTGTCTAATGGATGGAACACCCAATAACACTTGAATACTAGCCTGGATATCATGATGTGTGTTAGCACTGAAAAATATATTAGTTTTGTTTCTATTTGTTTTCTGACCAGACCCTTTCTCATAAATAGATAATCTATCAAGAATTACCTGACATTCGGATTCTTTTGCTTGGCAAAAGAGAGTACTATCATCTGCAAAGAACAAGTGAGACACCCGAGGGCCATTTCTACAAATTGAGACACCCCTAAGTAAGCCATCTGATTTGGCTTTGTGGATCAAGCCTTGAAGCCCCTTAGCACATATCGGGTCCAGGGGCAGTGATAGGGGCCATTTGGTTGAGAGCTTTAAGGACTTCCTCACCTGTGAAATGCTTGCCCAAATCCGAATTCATCTCTGCAGTAACAGTGGGTATCATGCCAGCCAAAACCTCATCAAAACCCGTGGGGTTTGATGTTGTAAAGATATTTAGGAAATACACTTCCACCATTTTGCCCACACGGTTTTCATCTTCTACCCAAAGCCCAGATTCATCCTCCAAACCCAGAATTAAATTGTGCTTGTTCCTTTGGTTGGCACGGCAGTGAAAGTAGCTATTGTTTCGGTCTCCATCCTTCAACCAATCGGCGTGTGCTCTTTGCTTCCTCATGGTCTCTTCCTTGGACTTGAGCGCCTCAATGTCTTCCCTTAGCTTATAGATACGGTCAGGTGCAGTAACATATAACCCAGCTTCCTCCGCCCCACTAAGCTCTCTGATCAACTTCTTTGCAAGTGTGTTCCGAACCAGCTCAAATGAGTCACGGTTCCAAGTTCTCAAATTTTCTTGGCAATTGGATAATTTTTTTGTCAGCACTACTTCCGGAGATGATGCAGAAACTTCATACCATGACTGTCTCACCACGTCTTCACATGAATTATATACTTCCATATATGTGCCTACCCATTTTCAAATGATTTAATTTATTCTTACCCATCTTTGATTTACATGCCTACCCATTTTTATGTGCATTGATTAATATGCTTACCCAATTTCACATTACATGCTCACATACTTTGATTATGTGTTCATCAATTTCTATATGCCTTGATATGTGCTTACCTTTGTTTGGATGCCATGGTTTATTTTACTAGTTCTCGCATGTATGAATAATGTCCATATGGATATAACCATGAAATTTCATTAGACCTATGCATGTGATAATTGATTTTGGCCATATATTTGATTTTCCATTTGGTTCCATGCAAGTTCTGAGATAGTGACTTATGTTAGATATATATATTGATGAGATTGATGAAAGTTCATTGTTAGTATTCATGTGAATAAAGATTTATTTACATGTGATTTATCTCTTTGAAAGTTCATTTGTTAGTATCCATGACCCCCACAATAAATAAACTCTAAAGGCATCGTTTAAAATGATTATCATAGTTGTTTTCTATATACAATTTGATTTCAAGTGGTCTTTCCAAAATTCTCAAAGCTTATTTTATGGAAGTATTTTTTAATGGGAAAAGCATTTCTAAAGGATTCCATGAAACCTATTGTTTTAGAAATCAAAACCCATAGGAAATTTTATAAAATTTTCTTTACTAGGAAATTCTTTTCCAAAAACCCATGGTACTTTCATAAAAATCACTTTCATAAAATTCAGTTCACACATATACGCTCACACACATCAACATTTATGATCCATGCCACAATCCCCTAAACACAATATTAATTAAGCTTATGACAAAACAAAAGTACAATACTTAATTAGGTGCTATTTTTTTTTCTTACAATTCAGTCATTTGACTGTACTTAATTAAAAATAAACTTTCATTTCATGAGAAAAAAACTACATAATTAAATCTTGAAAGAAGAATTTAAGGAAGTGCTGTAACTAAGTTTTACCCTCATATATGGTCATATATGTTACTATAGTACAATTGATGCAAAATGAGATAAGACTACAGATCTGACCACCACAGTACTTACCAATCATATTTGACGATTCGCAATATATTCCTTCTTCCCAAAGCACCCTTAATTGCTTCTCAATCACATATGAAACTTAATTGCCTATATATTCTTCTTTCCATTTCCAATTCTATTAAGTTACTAGGCAATTTACATGTAAATATTATATTTTCTCAACAAAAAAAAGTGTAATATTAAATATCCACAATGCCCTTCCAAAGAAAAACTATATTAATGCAATGAGATTTTTATTTATTTTTTTATTTTATTTTTATGACAGAAAAACTTAATGCAATGAGATAATGATGCATGGTATGATAGGATAGGATTTTTATTTTTATTTTTTATGAGCTGTATGATAGGATAGGATATGGGATGTGATGGGGGTGAGATTACATGCATGTTTAAGCATCTGATTCTCATTCCTGCAAGGTGCACAGCCTCTCTTAAAGCTCAGAAATTTTCTTCTCCAACACTTTCACCCTCGTTTCCAAGTCATTATACGCTTTCTTCCTCTCCGTAGCTTGTTGTGCTGAAACTCCTACCAAAAGATCATACCCCAACCACCCCCAATATTATGGCTCCCAAAAGAAAAAAACCATACTGAAACCAAAAAGTGAAACTCAATATTCTTTCTTTTTTTTGGTTGCTTCCAATTCAATATTCTTTTATGACTTATTATTTGCATTTTTTTTTTTTGAATATTAACTTTAACTATTTATATACTCTAAGGTAAGGGTTTTACCATTATAAACTCTTGTAAAAGAATATGTTGAGCTCCCCATTTTTTTTTTTTAGTGGAGAAACAGTTAGTTAACTTTCAATAGTTATAGAAGATTAACCATTGCAAAGATTCATTTTGAACAATATCAGCAATACAACTAACGATTTCTTCTAGCTGCACGAGTTCAGATCTTAAACCTAGAGCATTCCGTACTAACGTATGGGCTCCTTGTTAGCTTCATCTCGGTTGGTTTGGACAAACTCCCACCTACCCAAATGCCTAGCAGTAAGCTTTGCTTCTATAATGACTCCCTAGGAGGAAAAGTTGTCTAATGCGTCTTGGAGTGCTTTGATCCCTTATAGAAGTAGTTCTATGTCACGCCCCAAACCCCAAAGAGTCCAAAGCATGAGAAAGACGTCTCAAGTAGCTGTAAATTTTTCCTTTTTGACAATTCAATCCACATAAATCCTATCAAGTACCAACATTAATAATTATAATAATAATTCCATTGAATATACTCTCAAAGTAAGTCAGAACTCTAAACATTAATTACAAGGACCATTAGTCACAAAAGAATAGAAGTCTGAATAAATAATTACATATCATCAGCTTCTCCCATCAGTGGGAATAACTTCACAACCACTATAATATACAAAAGAATGAGTCAAGCCTATTCTAAAATGTACATCATCTAATATCTCAATTTCAAAAGTTCAACCTTCGTCAGTAGTTAGTTTAACTACTGTTAGCCACCAAAAAGCTTTCTCAAAAGATTGTTGCTTACTCTGAAAAGTTTATAAAATAATAGAATAAGACAGAGCCCAGTAAGTAGCATAATTAATGTGGGTGGGGGAAATGCAAGTTTCATCTTCAATAATAATAATATGACAAGAATGATTAAATAATGAAACACAAAGTTTCTCAAAGTAAATACCTTGAAACTATATACTATAATCTGTGAGCATCAACAATATAATTTCTAAAGCCATAATATCTAACATAAGGCAATTTATCACAAATATACCATACTATCACATAGACCGGTTAGGGGATCCACCTATTCACAACTGGTATGATATTGTCCTCTCTTGTATACAGACTCTTGGCCCCATGAATAGCAGTCTCACCAATACCCTCAAGGTTCTTCTTTCCTCCCATGGGCAGCAGAGAAAGTGCGTCAAGTAGGACCTCTTTTGCATGAGGTCTTTTGGCCCCATGGACAGTAGCCTCACCCACACACAATCAAAGAACATCTTCCTCCCATGGGCGGCAGGGAAGAACGCGTCATCCAAAGTGAAAGGACACTGACTTGGATCTGATTCCATTATCACAAGGACTACAAAAACCGAATTGAATGATCACCAGGAAATCACACATGGCATTTTCCCAAATGCAATACCAAATATGATACATTTTTGTATATAATAATATATAATAGGGTCACAACACAACACTTTTAAAAAAACATATATCCATATGTAATTTTCCAAAATGCGTTTGACCCAAAAATATCATTTATGAAACATGGTTATTTTCCAAAAATATCTCATTAAGAAGCTATTTACCTCGCAACCGCAAAATCCTAATTCTCTGAGCTCCAAGGAGATTAGCTGGAATCTAAACAATATCAAGTAAACATATCACAATAAGCATAGAGTTTGAAATTATATCTAACCTCAATTTAAAAAATTGCCAAATAAACACTTAATTAGGCAAGCCTAGTATTTAACCTCATCAATAATAATATATCCCACTTCCAAAGTTTCTCAACAGATTGATTCACAAGGCATAAACTCCAATTTATAAAGTTAACCCATTTAATATCATCTCCAATATTATGACTAGCTTCTATAAAATTTATATTATATCATTAAGAGACTCATGAAAGAAAAAAAATCAAAATATCCTCTAAGACAAGAAATTTAGAACTTCAACTAACTCCAAATAAACCTAATGGCAATGGAAAAATTAAATTTACTAACCATCACATGTTATAACTTAAAACCCCTAAATTTTTTCACCATACATAAACCTTAAGTAGTTATCATTAGCACTAATTATATACCCATTCATCAAATAACTCCACCAATACAAAACCCATACATAAAAACACATAAATATCACTTCCAATGCTCATAAATCATATGGGTATTGAAAGCTCGAATATGTGTAAAAACACAAGAGCTATTTAGACCCCCCAAATTAAAATATTACGGCTCGGTTGATTTTACTCTAACTTAAACCAAGTGCGAAATAGAGTAAATGCGAGCGAACAAACAATAAAACTACTCTAAGCCATATTCAACACAACACAGCAGTAAAATGAAAGCTAAAAGAGTAGGGAAGAGAAATGCAAACATAAGATAACATGCCGATGTATTATCAAAGAGAAAACCTAAAAACTCGACGAAAAACCTCTCCGCCGCTCTCCAAGCAGTAAATCGATCCACTAGACAATAATTTGGGATACACGAATAGCAAGAGACCCTCCAAGTCTAATCTACCCAGTAAAACTAAGTCCTCCAAGCTCCTACTCCATCAAAGCTTCTTGGAACCGTGTCTTGTCTAGCTTTCCAGATCCTGCAATGCGCCCGATTGCATCTGCCAAAGCTTAACTTCTTCCAATATTTCCCAGCAGCACTAAAACCTCACTTTACACTCAGTATGGGTGTGGTAAGTGTTTGGGCTACCAACCTCTTAAGGATTTGGATATGAAGAGGTAAGAGTTAAGGAAAACCACAATGGATTGTATAAATGATTGTGGGTATGACAATCTCTAACTCTCAAGGATTTGTGGCTTGGGTTTTCTCTTTGAAAAGCACTCCATTCAATATGTGGGTAATGTAGGTACATATAGTGTGTATGAGAATGTAGTGGAGCAGGTATGACAAAATAGCAAAACAGACTATTTCGCAGGTATCTCGCGGAAAGGCCTTACCTGCGAGACACTCGCGAAAACCAGCTGTCATCATCTGTCATGACTCTTCGCATTCCAGTCATGTGCTGAGCACATGCTAAATTCGTGGGAAGGCTACTCGCGAGATACCCACGAAATCTTTTTTAGTCTTCAATTTGCCTTGAGTCTTCACACTTTCTCTCACGCACAATCCTTCCAAATAAATCCCACATAAAATACAGGGTACAAAAAATTGAACAAAATTACAATCAAATTTGGCACGGAATTAAAGCCAACACAAAATAGTTGTAAATTACAACTTTACAGGTATCATTATTAAAGCTTAGATAAAAATAACTTCAAGAAAAAGTGTAAAACCCACCAAAAATATTAGAAATTTTTTCCTCGAAAAAAGGATGTGAAGGTGCTTATGGGTTCTTAAGGATTTTCTGGTGACATTGTCGAAAAAATGATGGTGGAAATGGTGGTATGGAGGTACCGGCGGGAGAGTTTGAGGGAGTGGAGAGAAGTGTTAGAAGGAAAATGAAAAAGAAGAAAAAGAAAGAAAAGAGAAGTGAGGAAGAGTAAGGAGCCGGTCAAAGGGATAAGGGGATGAGTGAAAATGAGTGGTGGGGAAAGGTGTTAGGTGAGGGGCACGTGGGAGCTTTAAAAAAAATCTGATCCTCTCTTATATATATATATATATATATATATATATATATATAGGTATATATATATATGACTGACTGGGACGTTACATTCTTCCCCTCTTTGAACATAGGGCTTAACTTACCCTTTTTGTTAAATCTCATTACTCCTTTCATAGGTGCAACCCGTAGGAAAACTTTATCTTCAATTTCTAGTTCAAAAGCCTTCCTTTTAATGTCATAATAGCTCTATTGTCTACTTTGGGCTACTCGGAGTCGATCACGAATCATATTTACCTTTTCACAAGTCCTCTGAATAATCTCTGGCCCCAAGATTTTTCATTCCCTGACCTCATCCCAACAAATTAGGGATTACACTTTCTCCCATACAAAGCCTCATAAGGTGCTGCTTTAATACTTGAATGGTAACTATTATTGTAAGCAAGCTCCACCAAAGGTAAGTGACTAGCCCAACTCCCCTTAAAATCCAAAACACATGCTCTCAACATATCTTCTAGAGTTTGAATAGTCCTTTTAGACTGTCCATCTGTTTAAGGGTGGAAAGTTGTGCTAAAATCCAATGTAGTACCCAAGGCCTTTTGCACACCACCCCAAAAATGAGAAGTAAGCCTTGGATCTCTATTTGAAACAATAGAAGCAGGTACTCCATGAAGTCTCACAATCTCATTAACATAGAGCTGAGCTAACTGATCAAGGGAGTAGTTCATCCAAATAGGGAGAAAATGAGTTGATTTTGTCATTCTATCAACAATCACCCAAATAGCATCATTACCCTTAGGAGATCTCAGCAATCCTGAAACAAAATCCAGAGTAATTTTCTCCCACTTCCATTGGGGAATAGGAAGTGGGAGAAAATAAGGCAACAATGATCTGTGAGCACCAACAATATAATTTCAAAAGCCATAATATCTAACATAAGGCAATTTATCACAAATATACCACACTACCACAGATCGATCAGGGGATCCACCCATTTACAACTGGCGTGATATTATCCTCTCTGGTATACAGACTCTTGGCCCCATGGACAGTAGTCTTACCCATACCCTCAAGGTTTTTCTCTCCCTCTATGAGTAGTAGAGAGAGCACGTCAAATAGGACCTTTTTTGCATGTGGTCTTTTGGCCCCGTGGACAGCAGCCTCACTCACACACAATTAAGGAACCTCTTCCCCCCATGGGTAGCAGGGAAGAACGCGTCATCCAAAGTGAGAGGGCATTGACCTGGGTCTAATTCCATTGTTACAAAGACTACAAAAACCAAATTAGGTGATCACCGGGAAATCACACATGGCGTGGTGTTAAAACCACATAAAGCTCACATGTATACATTTCCTTTCAAATACATAGTTTATAACCAGGTACTTTTAGAAAAACCTTAAATAATCTAACTTCCACAAAATTTGTAAGGTTTTCAACTTCATTTTTGTCAAAAAGATTTTCTATCAATTTCCCAAATAACTGGACAAGATAAGCATCTTTAGAATTTCGAATAAACCATAAAATCCATAATTTCCTTATCAAAGATTAAATAAAAAATGCTCATATTTTCCATGTCAACAATTCAAGCATTTCCCCAAATGCAATACCAAATATGATGCATTTTCATATATAATAATATATAATAGGGTCACAACACAACACTTTTAAAAAAACATCTATCCATATGTAATTTTCCAAAATGTGTTTGACCCAAAAACATCATTTATGAAACATGGTTATTTTCCAAAAATATCTCATATAGAAGCTACTTACCTCACAACTGCAAAATCCTAATTCTTCGAGCTCCAAGGAGATTAGCTAGAACCTAAACAATATCAAGTACACATATCACAATAAGCATAAAGTTTGAAATTGTATATAGCCACAATTTAAGAATTGCCAAAAAAACACTTAATTAGGCAAGCCTAGTATTTGACCTTATCAATAATAATATATTCCACTTCCAAAGTTTCTCAACAAATTGATTCTCAGGGTATAAACTCTAATTTATGAAGTTAACCCAATTAATATCATCTCCAACATTATGACTAGCTTCCATAAAATTTACACTACATCATTAAGAGATCCATGAAAGCAAAAATCAAAATATCCTCCAAGACAAGAAATTTAGAACTTCAATTAACTCCAAATAAACCCTACGGCAATGGAAAAATTAAATTTACCAACTATCACATGTTATAACTTAAAACCCCTAAAATTTCCACCATACATAAACCTTAAGTAGTCATCATTAGCACAAATTATATACCCACTCATCAAATAATTCCACCAATACAAAACCCATACATAAAAACACATAAATATCACTTCCAATGCTCATAAATCATATGGGTATCATTATTAAAGCTTAGATAAATATAACCTCAAGCAAAAGCGTAAAACCCATAAAAAAGTTAGAAATTTTTATGTCAAAAAAAGGATGTGAAGGTGGTTATGGGTTCTTAAGTATTTTCCGGTGACATTGTCAAAAAAATGATGGTGGAAATGGTGGTATGGAGTTACCGGCAAGAGAGTTTGAGGGAGTGGGGAGAAGTGTTGGACAAAAAATGAAAAAGAAGAAAAAGAAAGAAAAGAGAAGTGAGGAAGAGTGAGGAGCCGGTCAAAGGGATAAGGGGATGAGTGAAAATGAATGGTGGGGAAGGGTGTTAGGTGGGGGGCAAGTGGGAGCTTTAAAAAAATCTGATCCTCTCTTCTTCTTTTTTTAATATCTGACTGACTGGGATGTTGCATTCTAAGACCACAAACTATTTAACAAACTTATATGACATGGCAAACTATGAGCAGTTACTTATCACTTACACATGAACCTACAATTTTTTCTTCATTAATCACACTTGCAACGAGTCTCCTTTTATATACAAGGACATTTCTAAAACTAGTTTCACCTGCAAAACTGATCCCTCTTCTAAATGCCATAGCTTCTATGGTCTCTACATCTTGGACATCATTCACAAGGGTAATTATTATGTAGTCCTAAATAGTTGGGACTTGCCTAGTAGACAGTCTCTTTGAATCCCTCTTGTTGCGGGTTGTCTGGTCACAAGAAAGTCATGACTTGCCTAGTTAGTAGTCTCTCTAAATCTTTTGTCACATGTTACTCGCAAGCTGTGTAGGTCGTCTGAGGTCATAAGATGAACCAAAATGCAATTTCACAAAGATCACGGGGCTCAAGTTCTTTCTACCCTAAATACAATTAAGCCCAAAAAGATATATTAAAATAAGAGAATAATTACAAATAAATTTGGCACAGAATTAAGCCAACAAAAAAAATGGATTTTATAGGCTCAGACTTGGCTTTAATGAGAATGCTTCGTCTATGTTCACTGTTGTTCAAAACAAAAATTTCCTCATCCTTTACATACTCTTTTTCTCATTAACAATCATGGGTGTTGTATTCATCAATTTATGATCAATTGATTATGCACTTAAAGCGGGTGCCCCAATAGAGCTACAAATGCATCTAAAAATCAACAGTAGGTCACATGTCCAAATCTAGATCTTTAGAAGGTCTTCTAAGATATAAAAAAGGAGAGAAGCAATCGTAGTGACAATTAGGGTGTGCCCTAGTGGGAGAACCTCTGATATTTAAGTTAGTGTTAATCTATGAATTTTGTTATAAAGATAAAAATTTTGGGGTTTGTAGTTTTGATTCCCTTATGGGTCCGTTTAGAATCCGCTTATTTTGTTGAAACTGAAAACTTTTTGCTAAAAATACTGTAAATAGAGGTAAAAGTGTTGTAAATAAAGGTAAAAAGTTAGCTGAAATAGTACAGTGTGATACATGAATAATACTAAAAATAAGCTAAATAATAAAATAAGTTGGCAAAAATAAACTTTGCCAAACGGACACTATATATAAGCCCAATATTGTAGTCGTTACACTCATAAATTTAAATAATTGGAGGGGTTATAATTCTAGATGTAATAGTAGGTGGCTTAATGAGAGTTATAATGGTTGAGTACCGGTCTTTGTTTAATGCAATTAATTTTCTAGAAGGTTATGCTTCTATCATCCAGTGGCAGCTCTAGGAATTGTTTTTAGGGTGTTCGCTAAGAAACTTAAATGACACAAAATCTAATAAGGAAATAAATTGAATATATCAACATCATAGGAAAAAAAACACGCAATTACATAAAATATTACAATTGCTTTCTACTAACAAAGAGAAAGGGAAAAAAAAAAAAAAAAAGACAAATAGGAGATAAAGTGAGAACTGAAAATGCTAAAATAAGAGTAATAAAGTGAAAGAGAGTTTGAAATAATAATTAAAAAGAGACAAATGGAGAGAGAAACAGAGATGAGAGAGAAACAAAGGAGATTTGTTATAATTGCAAATCAAGTCATTAAGGAGATCAAAATTGTTATAACTGCAAAGCCAAAAAGAGCATCATTCTTAACACCATTAAGAAGAACTCACAACCACAATATTTCTTATGGTGTCATTTTTTAAGAAATATAAAATTAGAGATTATTTTTATGTACTGGGTTGAAAAGTTACAAATTTGGATGATTATGTATTTTTATTTTTATTTTTGTTCTTGAATAGTTTTTTTTTTCTTTTAAATAAATAAATTATTCACTTCTTGTTGTTTGGTCTAGTCTTATTTTCGTTTAGGTTATTTTTGTTGTTATTGTTGGAAAAATATATATTTGTATTGCATACAAAACATACGCATCGAAAAATTAACGGATTTACTTCACTCGCAATTGATAACATGTACTATGTAAGTTTCAGAATTTAAGAACCAAAAAGCGTACCTTGGCGCGGTGAAATTCAAAACAAAATATTAGAAGTACTTGGGAACACTTTTAATCTTCAGTCTAATTTCACTTAATACCCAAGAAGTGTGGTCTCTCAATCAGTTTCTAAGAGAGAATAAAAAAGTGTCTAACACTCGCATACAAACCATTTCATTCCTTATATGATCTCAATGAAAACCCTTGACAAATTCTGTATGTTTCTCTCCTTATATATAACTGATTATCTAATTGGACTAGCCTATTGGGCCATTTCAATTGAGCTTTAGTATGTGCCTTGGAGTGTGACTAAAAGAGAACAAATAAGACTCTAGATCCAATGGGCCTTGGGCTTTTCTGTAAACTTTTGACAAGTCCAAAGTTACTATTAATTATATTCAATATCACTATATGAATATAATTGCACTCTAGGCCTTATTAATAAATTATATCCCAAGACTTTATTATACATGCGTTATTCATCATATATTTATGAAATCCTTAAGTATCCAGTTTAATCCTTTAAGTTATTCATCATATATTTATGAAATTTAATTTCATAAATATATACTTTAGTAACTCCTTACAAAAGTGGTTGGGCCTAACACTCTGAATAACCAAACTCACTAAACTTATCTCAAGAGAATATTTTATATTTCCGTTAAGAGATTATGAATTTCATCTTGAGAATATATTTTCTGTCAACATTAAATACGGCTGCCCAACATACTAAGGTTTTGATCGTGACTTTTAGATCTCACTCCTGATATATCAAAGTAGCCTACACCTTATGATCAGGTTCATTATTCTCTCAGGATTTAGAGTTGATGTAAATAGAAGTCGTGAGATTTATTATTCATTTGATAGTCGTTAGGAGAATAATAAATCTTACAGCGGTCCAGTTCAATATGTCTTAACTCTTAAAACATATCAATATATCAACTGGAAGTCTCTACTTCCCTGATCAAGACAAATCAACTTAGTTGATATGTTATAGTTTTCGCAAATGAAATGCCTAATTTCATCACCGACTATGAACTAAAATTCTGAGTTTATAAAAAACTTGTGATTTATATCTTCTATGACTAAATCACATAAATTATATACTATGCATCTCATGGACTAAGATAATGTCCCACTAGTTCATCCATAAATGGTCTCATATAATTAAACAATTTAATTATTTATGAGATGCCAATAAATTGGATTTTAGGGCATAAACCCCAACAATCTCTCACTTGCCCTCAAAGACAATTTATCATATATTCGACACTTATCTTCCTTTAGAGTAATTCATAGTCACTTTAAGGCAAGGTTTGGAAACAAGTTTCAGCCAGATTTATTGCATAAATTATATTTTCTACTACTACTTCTCATATACTCATATTTCTCTAATAAAAGAATACTTACGCTTAATGTGTGTCTTCATCACCTAGGATGAACACATATCTTGAAGTCCAAGTATTTGTACATCTAGTAACCATCAAAGCCTCACTTTGGTGGACAAACATATAATCCCTCATTCTCCTAAGATATTTGAATATATGCTTTACTCCCACTAAATTAAGTGATCTTTGATTTAATTAATATTTGCTTACTATACCCACTGCAAAATAGATATTTAATCTAGTATTTAGCATATCATAAAGACTTCCTATTAATTTCGTATAAGGAACTGTCTTAATATGCTCTTCCTTTTATATGTCTTAAGACTATAGTCCTTTATAAAGTAACTTTAAATTTAATAGGTAAGAATCCTTCCTTGAAGTATTACATGTTATACTTAGCTAGAATCTAATCTATTTAAGCAGTTTGAGACAGGCCCCACATCCTAATTTCTAAATTTTAACAAAGTTTAATTCTTAGGATGTGACTAGTTTTTCTCAAGTACTTTATATCAAACTGGACTAGACAACAAAAAACTCTATTGATGACAATAACTCTACGTCATTCTAAATGATTAGAAAGTCATCAACATACATTAAGAGATTTATTATTCTATATAGTTTTTACACACATAAGGCCTTTTAATACTTGATCAAAATCAAACAATTTGATTTCTTAATCAAAGATAATATTTTATGATTGAGATGCTTGCTTTATTCCATAAATGGAATTTAAGCAACTTGCATATTTATCACTACTGTTTCTTTGCTATGTACTAATCTAGTTACATCATATAGATGCCTTCCTCAAGATTGCTTCTAAAAGAAACTTTCTTGATATCCATTGTCATATTTCATTCAAATGAAATATTATGGATAACAGAATCTAGATAGAGTCAACCTTGACTATTGGTGAAAAAATATTTTCATAGTGAAACCATTTCTTTCTAAATAAATCTTTTCGCCACTAGTCTTGACTTTGAAGGTTTGCACCTTCAAATCTATCAATCTCATTTTCTTGTAGACCTATTTGAGAACAATAGGCTTAATGCCACTAGGCGCCTTTACAAGTTCTAGAGTTTAAATAGAATCTAATTCTATTCACATAAACTTGGTCCAGTAATCCATATTCATATCATCTATTGCCTCTACGTAGGACCGAGGGTCAAATTCATATCCTTGTGGAATAACTTCAAAAATTTATCCTAAAAGTATGAATTTATTTGGTAATTGATAATCCTCCCACTACGATATTGTACCGATGTACTAGCTATATATATAAAATAATGCCTTGTGGTGTATCTAATACAACCATCTAATTTCTAATTGTATTTTATAGTTGTTTCACAACAAATTCTGATATTTTTCTTCTAGAATAATTCTACGTTTAGCTTTAAGATTCTTCACATAGTCATCATCAAGAAACTTTGTATTTGTACTTTACAAACACTTTGTCTTCTTTATGACTAATGAAATATTATTCTGCAATTCCTTTTGGATACCTAACATACACACATATTTTTCTATCTTTTGATTTCAATTTGTCAGACTTCCTTTCTTGCACAAGTGCTGGACATCTCCAAAAGTGGAAGTATCAATATTAGGTTTTCATCCAATCCACAATTTGACAAATGTCCTAGGAACAAAATTTTGAAATCAATTTTAAAAAATGTATAGTAATTATTAGAGTATATCTCCAAAAGAAATAAGAAAATGGAAATACTTATCATGTACTTTACTATTTCTAAAAGAGTCTTATTCTTCCTTTATGTATGCCCTAACTTAAAGAAGTCATTGATACTATATTCCTTTACAATAAAGGAGCCCTAGATCATATTATCCTCTAATTAGATCTCATAGACTGAGATTATAACAAAATAATGGTTCTAAAAACCCATCTTTCACCAATCTTGAATATCATTTAGATTAGTAAGATCTAAACATAAGTACCAAAACATACAATACCAAAGGATGAAAACTTTCTCTTTAAAAAGTAAAACATGTAAATTTCCATCTAGAAAACAATTATACACAATGCTTAGCTTTACCAAAACAAAAACACCTTCCTTTTGGTCATACTTTTGAGTCTAATTTCCTTTTGGCAACTACTAGGGCAATTAGCTTGTCCAAGTATTTGGTATTATAATTCCAATTCTTACCACATTTTCCTTTTAGTCTAGGCTAAGAATTTGAATGAAATCCTTTTGATCATAGCCTTAGCTTTTAGGATGTCTTCCGTTGCATAGCATTCACTCATCAATTCAAATAATATAAAAAGAATTTATTTTCAAAACAATCTGAATTGATCAAATGATTTCAACAAGGATTTGTGAATCACATCCATATGAGATTTTTAATCTCTACATCCAAGAATTCCAATTCATTTAAAAATAAAAATATTTTCATGAAATGATATAGAATTGAAACTCCTTAAAATTTTCTTAGCACTTAATATGATTCATACCAAAAAACTCATTTAGACTTAATATAAAATCTAAGTCTAGTACTAACTCTTGCATCTTATGCTGTAGCACGATTAGGATAGAAGCGAATGTAACATATTAGCATTACAATGGAGACTGTGATCATATCATAAGCTATCTTCCATCAATGCATTGATGACATGCCAATAAATTGGATTTTAGGGAATTTAGGCTAATGTTTATTGCTTTTTTAAAATTTGGTTTAAGGGTTTAAGGATTATGTTTGGGGAGCTAAAATTATTTTAGAGTAATGCTATGAATACAACATTTTTACCAAAAATTTTGTGACAAACTTTTATTGGTAGGTAAAAAATTGATGTCGTATTAGGGCCAAGTTATAAAACCAGTAACAATTTATTACACAAGATTTTTTGCAAAATTATTGAAAAAAAATGCGTTGTATGTAATATTACTCTTATTTTTGTTGAATCCAAATCCCTTCTCAACATTTTTAGGTAGTGTTAGCGTGTGTGTGTATATATATATATATATATATATATTTTTTTTTTTTTTTGAGTTATGCTGGGACACCGAATTTGGCAAAACTTCGTGCCACAACTCACCACACATGGCAAGTTGTGGCACAAAGTTGTGCCAAATTCGGTATCCCTAGCATTATTACAAGTCAAGTGGAGCCGCCAATGCACTGATCTTTTTTTTTTTTTTTTTTTTTTTTTTTTTTTGTGTACAAGTAAGACCGTATAAATATCTATTTCCTTCAAGAACGTATGCATTACTTTCAAAGTCAAATTTATTATTCGTTATTATCATTTAATTTCAACCATGAACTTAACTATAGTTTCCAAGCCTATGGAAACTGGAGGTCTTATTTATAGAATATAGAAATTATACATCACCAACAGTCAGCCATCAGGCACATAGTCTATTAATCTCGAGGCTAGTCAAAAGGTTCTGTTGGTGAGCTCCCCGCTTCGCCAATGCATCCATGCATTCATTAGCTTCATGGTAGATGTGCTTCACTTGCACCGCCTAGTCATTGTCCATGAGGCTCCTACAATCATATATTAAAGACATCATATTATGAGGATAAATTTTATTTTTATTGGTTAACCATGATAGCGCTACACTAGAGTCAAGTTAAAGCTGTATAAACTTAAATCCAATATCCCATGCCATTGACTCGAACAGTTGCCAACTTAGCCATATTATTCATTGCTATTCCCAAATTAAGAGAGAAACCGAATATCCACCCACCAGAGCGGTCTCACGATCTTCCCCCTGCCCCTACTAATCCTAGGTTACCTATCGCACTGCCATTAGTGTTAAATTTAATATAGGGATTAGGGGGCACATTCCATCGGATAAGCTACGGGATTCTTACCTGGATTTGGCTCATAGAGCCAGCTAGGAAGTAAAATTTTGTGGCGGCTTGCACAGAGGAATGGACAAGACCATGTTGGGATCAAGATTGATTCTTGAAAATCCTTTCATTTTGAGCTAACTAGAGATTCCAACAAAGGAAAGGGAAATAGATTCACCAAGGAAGTTTATGAGGCAGAATAATCTTTACTGCAGTTGTATTACTCCGGAGCTAGTCTTGTAAAGACATGTGAAAGAAGGCAATGGGTAAGATTCTCGGGGATTGTCCCCAAGCCTCCTTTGCCCAAGGACAGTCCTGAAATATGTGAATGTTTGTTTCTGGGGTGTGGCATCTAGGACATTGGTCATCCATATGGTGGCGAGCAAAGGTTAAGAATTGTTTTGTGGGCAACCGGTTGCGCATAGCTTTCTACAGGAACATTTGGATCTTTTTTGGACATTGTAAAGTCCAAATCCAATTCCAAACCAGTTTATTCAAAGGCACTTGTTGTTGATGATAAAGAAATTTAGAGGCAGATTTAACTAAACAAGTACCATTGTTATGGGGCCATTTAAAGGTATCAGAGATTCTAGCAAAATTCACCACAGGAATACCCTGAATAAGGTGTTCAAGCTGGGGTGGGAGAGAAGAGTTGAGAAAGTCGAAAGTCCAAGAGTGATTAGCTCGCAACGAGCTAACCTTGCGATCTTCATCATGTAAAAGGAAAGGACCTTCGATACAACTACGAAGGGTGCCTTTAGGAAGCCAAGGGTCTTTCCAAATTCGAATAGTATGCCCATCCCCGACTATCCAGTTCATACCCTCAAGTAACAATTTAATTCCTATGGAGAAAGCTCTCCAAATATGGGACCCTCTCGGGCTTCTAGTACTGGTAAACAGAGTTGTGTGTGGAAAGTATCTGGCTTTAAGAACCTGAGCCCAAAGCATGCTAGGGTTAGTATATAGGCACCAGGCCTAGTTCATGAGAATCGCACGATTTCTATGACGGGTGGATGGTATTCCCAGTCCTCTAGCCTCTTTGGGCAAAGTTACGGTCTCCCAATTAATCGCGTGACAGCCTTTACACTGAGCAGTGTCCCCCTACAGGAATTTGCAACTCATTTTGTCTAATTGGCGACTAATCTTTTGAGAAAATAGCGTGGTTTGCATGGTGTAGATGGGGATGGATGTCACAAATGATTTTATGATGGTGGCTCGGCCCGCCATTGATAAATATTTTGCTTGCCAACCTTCGATTTTCATTTGAATTTTGTCAACTAAATATTGATATGAGTTAGCTATTCTACGGGTAGTGAAAATGGGTGTCCCTAGGTATGTGCGAATGTGGTCCGTAGTGGGGATACCAAATATGCCTACCACCTGCTCTTTTATACGCCTAGTTGTGTTAGGGGAAAACCATAGACGTGATTTGGTAACACTCATAATTTGTCCTGAAGAGTGACAAAATTGTTGTAGGACTCTACTTAAATTGTTGTAGGACTCTACTTAAATTCTTATAGTCTCTGGCCTGGCTTGGGCAAACAAAAAGATATCAACGGCAAAAAATAAATGCGAGAGGCACACCCAACCCCTAAAACTAATAGGAAGGATAAGTCTATCTCGAACGGCCTCTTCCATCCTGATTGACAATCTTTCCAAACAAATGATAAAAAGATATAGGGGTAGAGGATCGCCTTGCTGTACTTGATACAACTAGTTCATATCATTGTTTAGCTGTCAAGCTCACTACTTTCTTTTCATAAAGTTATTTTATGGTGGAATAGTTTTAACTTTTAAGTGAGACCTTACACTTTTGTTTAGAACGAGTGAGACGTTAGTGTTACGCCTTGTATGACAAACTTTAAAAAGTATGCAGTCATTGGCTCATATAACTAGGTCTATGGCATCATTGTTAAATTACCGATTGTCCCAAAAACTTAAACTGTTAGAAAATGATGAATTTAATCACTTAATCATAAGTCTAACACTCCCTCTCACCCGTGGGCCTAATCTTTCCCTAAATAAGTGAGAGCCCAACAAGGTAGAGTAAAACTAGGGATCGAACTCAGGATCTCCTGCTTTGATACCATGTTAAATTACCGATTATCCTAAAAGCTTAAACTATTAGGAAATGATGAATTTAATCACTAAACCATAAGTCTAACAATCACATCACCAAAATTTTATAGTTTATGTTCTGCTTAAAATTTCAGGCCAAACATCTCAGTACCTTTGCCTCTATCGAGCTGCCCTAGAAGGTAATTGGCAAGCTGCTGAGAACATACTCAAGGCTGATCGAGATATTATTCGATATTCCATTACACAAACGAAGGAGTCAGTTCTTCACATTGCATTCGCATCAAAACACATGTCTTTTGTAAAAAAAGTGGTGCAATTTTTGAATGACGATGAATTAGAACTGAGAAACCAAGAAGGAGAAACAGCCCTTTTCTTTGCTGCGAAATCAGGAATTGTGGCAATTGCTAAGGAGATGGTGATAATGAACAATAGACTCCCATTAGTCCGTAGTCAAGAAGAAAGGACACCACTTCACAAAGCAGCTTTGCTCGGACTTAGAGACATGGTGTCTTATCTATTCACTGTGACTTCTTTTGAAGGTTTGAGTCCTTCTGAACACATGGAGATCCTTGTGGCTACTGTTACCAATGATATGTATGGTATGTCCCACATCTCAGTAATTGTTAGTTTGAGGCAATTAATTGAAAATGCCATTACATCATTAGATGTCCTTCCAGCAAATTTTGATTGGGCATGTAAACTTTGACAATGATCAAATGTATTTTTTTTTATGGACAGATATAGCACTCGAAATTCTGAAAAAAGATCGAACACTGGCAACTGCAAACAACGAAAAGAATATTGCAGCACTGAATGAGTTGGCCAGGAAACCTACCGCAATTGGCAGCAAAAGTCAGCTATCATTTTGGAAAAGATGCTTAAACTGTTAGTCTGACTCAAACCCAATTTCATTCTTTGTGTAGATATAACGTTTCCCAAGTAGGTCTTTATGTTACAATATTGACAACTTTACTCAAATCAACTTGAATGAGAAGCAGCTTATTCTCATTAAATTTAGATGATATTTACTTCCTAAACCATCAGAAATTCTCATGAGGTAGACTTTTTTTTATTTGAACTGTCTTGTCCGTTGTAATACTTATACCTGTTTCCTTTACAGACATATAAGAGCATTTTAATAAAGCTTTTTTTTAAAATTATTTTGGAAGGTGGTGGCAGCATTTATAGATCTTTTTATTTTATTTTATTTTTGAAAAATGATATTTTTATTTTTATTTTTATTTTTCGTTCTTTTTTTATATTTTAAAATAATTTAGTCATCCAATGAGCACATTTAAGTGGAAAAAACTACTAGACTTGAAATTGTTAGATCTCGTTTGGTAATGGTGTTTAAACAACGAAAACTGTTATGTAAACACCACAACCCGTATTTCTACACACTTTTTCACCCACACGTATTTCCACGAAACTTAAACAACGTTACTAAAAATTTCTTACCAAACGGACCCTTAATTTCATTGTGCTTTGAAATTTATATTATATTTAAAAAAAAATATTATTTTGAGCCGCAAGACTCTTGGCCGATTAATCATCTGTCATTTTCTTTTCAAATTTTTCAATGTTATTTACCTTCTTTTTTCCATAGTTGCAACAAAAAATGGAGGATTTAAACCCTAGATATTATGGATATCCTAGAAGGCGTCTATTAATTAGTTGAGCTATATGACTCTTGACTTTTGTTATAACTAGCTCAAAACCCTATGCATATAAATAAGATATATTTATAAATATGCATAACTTACTTAATGCGTATTAAAATTTTACTAAGTTGATATATAATAATATGATGTTTCTTTATTGGAAAATATAAAATAGCCACAAACAAAATAAATATAATAAAAATTGAAAAAGAAATCATTTAAATTGTTATCTATGAAATTTTCAATTTTAATTTGGCCAACCATTAATAATAATAATAATAATAATAATAATAATAATAATAATAATAATAATAAATCAATGATCATGATTTTTTTTAAAGTTTACTTAAAATCTCATTTAGCACAAAAAATGAAGAAAATTAAATTTGACTTCTCGATTTTTGTAGTGTAGTTAAAAGCTGCACCAAAATTAAGGAAATTGAATGAGGCACGTGGTACAAAATTAGATTCCAACTTGAGATCTAATTGAATGTTAGAATAATGTACCCAAGGTTTTTGTGCATTGGAAGTTGTATTTTTTTTTTTTTTTAGAATGACTGTGCATTGGAAGTTAAACTCAATTTATGAGACTCTTGTTTATTTTAAAAAATAAATAGCTTGGTATAAGAATAATGAGGGAAGTATGTGTAATAAAATCATGCAAGAGTTTCTTTAAGTTGTATGTGAGATTTTATGATGGTAGGAATTCAAAAAATAAATGTGTTAGGAATTAGGGGTTGGATGGTGTGTGTATATATATATATATATATATATATATATATATATACCCATTCATATGTCAAGTTCAAGGCAAGAGTTAGAGGAGAGAAATATAAACATCAAAGAGTTCTTGTACTCTTTCCTCTCTACTCTCTCCCTTATGGTTTGTTTGGATTGAGGGAAAAGAGAGGGGGAGCAGCAGCTAACTCTATTCTACATCCCCTCATTCAATTAAAGTGGACCATTAGTGTACTTTGTGATTGTTAGTCACCTTCTTTGATTATTGTGGGAGTGTTTTGGATTGCAAATGAGGAAAGTTCACCAATATTTGTCCCAACACTGTGTTCTTAGATTATATAATTAATATTTCTTTTTGACTAAATGATTTTTGAATTGATTTTTTCTCCCAATTTCTAGGGTTCAAAGGTGTCCGGAGCAGCAAAGCTTATATGCAGGAATTAGTCCATGAATTGGTTGTACTCGTCTCGAAGGTTCAACTATTCGAAGACAGCGAGTACTTGGCCACTGATGGCAGCAATATAATTTATGATGCTGCAAAATTTGGGAATAGTGAATTTCTTAACATACTTATCCGCTCTTATCCTAATATCATATGGACAACAGACAAAGACGGTCGAAGTTTATTTCACATTGCTGTTATATATCGGCAAGTAAGTGTCTTCAATCTAATATATGAGACCGTTGCTGCCAAGGAAATAATTCTAACCTATGTTATGGTGGGTAAAAATGAGAACGTCATGCACTTAGCTGGATATTTGGATCCGTCAAATCGACCAAATATCGTATCAGGAGCAGCTCTTCAAATGCAACGGGAGTTGTTGTGGTTTAAGGTGGGTGTTAGTATGTATTATTTCAGTTTCCTTTTCTTGTGCATGTTTACACTTACGAATTTACACCTCCAAAACTGTAGGCGCTGGAAATGATTGTGCCGCCTTCATTCCAGGAGATGAGGAACTCTGATAACCTAACACCTTGGGCTTTATTTACAAAGGAACATGAAAATTTACGGAGCGATGGTGAAAAGTGGATGAAGGATACAGCTAACTATTGCATACTTGTCGCAGCACTGATTACCACTATGGTTTTTGCTGCAGCTTTCACTGTACCGGGTGGTAGCAATCAAGAGACAGGCATTCCTATTCTTTTGAAAAGTTTTTGGTTTAGGGTGTTTTTTTTATTTAATTCAATAGCTCTGATATCGTCTTCGACTTCAATATTGGTGTTCTTGTCAATTCTCACATCACGTTTCACGCAAATGGATTTCCTTGTGTCATTACCATCAAAGTTGGTGTGGGGACTCACCGCACTCTTCATCTCTGTAGTATGCGCGGTGGTAGCCTTCAGTGCAACCTGCTTTTTTACCGTTAAAAGTGCAGTGCCGTTGCTTCCTAGGGCTATTGTTACAATTGCTTCGGCTTTTGTCCCAATTAGTGCGTTCGTTAAGCTACATTATCAACTTTGGGCTGATATCATGCGCTCTACATACTGGTCTGGGTTTCTTTTTAAGCCAAGTAAACATAGAATCTTCTAATGGATAATGATGCCAATTGGGAACTGTTTGTGGTTGTCTAAGTAATTCAAAGTGTCGACTTTTTAATGTTTCAAGAGCACCACAATTCGGTACATGACTATAAATTTGTGTCTTGGGATTGTATTCTAATAATCTTAATTAGACTACATCGGTCTTTATTATTATTATTATTATTATTATTATTCATCTTGATTAAATTTCATTTGTATTTTCCCCCTAAGCATTTCAGTCGTAGTAAGTGAAATTAAAGGTTTTAGGGAATAAGGATTGTGTGAATGTTTTTCATCAACAAATGTGGGACCCAATCAGAATTTATTTGAAATCTTTCTTCGAAGAACCTTCATTGTGTTGGTCCTTCATGTGTTTAAAGATGTTGGTTCTCAAAGTTATCACAAGGTTTCATTCAATTGTGATCTCTCCAGCTTGGAGGACAACCATCTTATGTGTTTCAACAGGAGTGAAGGATGATCGTTTGGTTCTAGCATAACTGGAGGTTTTAGGGATTGAAGATGAAGAAAGCCTCTTCTTAGGTGTCATAAGAGAAGAGTCTTTAGCAAGAGAGAAGAAGAAAAACAGCTTGTGAGTTTTTCTTTGAGCAAATTACATTGACCTCCCGTGAGGCTCACAAAATTACACTCCTTTACATGTTATAGGAGATGAAAATCCCACCCAAAGGTTTTACAAATGCAACAAATAAGTTTATCTCCTCTCACATTTACTTTCCTAATGGAATATTCTATTGCATGAGTGTCAATGTGAGAGAGACTGCAATTATCAGTTGCATTATAAAACTTCAAAAGTGGGAGTGTCATTTAGTGAAGCATTTGGGGATGTGGATCATTTCGTGAAACCTCAAAGAAGGTTGGAGTAATTTACCCTTTTTCTTTTAAAGGTGAGTTGAATAATAGAATAGAATAGAGCATCTTTTTTTTTTTTTTTTTTTTGATAAGTAGAATAGCATAGAGCATCTTAAAGGATAAAATACAAAAACATTCCCTAAAGTTTGGATTAATGTCATGTGCTACCAAAACATTTCAAAAAAACTGTCCTTTTTTATTTTATATAATTAAAAAAAGATTAATTTTTTGGAAACCACTCCTATACTATTTCCTAAAAGCCAAGACATTTCAAGCAGATAGCAAATGAAAATAAAAAGTTACATCTTGCGTTAAGACAAATGTTGAACTTAACATGCAATTGCAAATACCTGCAGTGTTTGAGGGAATTTCTCCATGGACGTTGGAGCCTTGAATTCGACACTTTTCTATGTAAGATGTAGCTAATTGAGCAACCGACCGAGCAAAAGAGGTCAGAGGCCGAGGTTACAATCAAAGGTTTCTTGTCCTCCTCTGCATCTTGGTTAATCTATGTGTACATATATTACATTGAAGCAGAAGTTGAATTTGACTTTAGGCTTGAGATTTGGAGTAGAATTTGCTAAAATGATCAACTTGAGAAAGTATAGCATATATCACACATCATTTCATGTCACAGACTCACAGAGTAAAGATAGACACGCCATAGAATAGGGAAAACAATGCGAAACTAAAATTTAAGAAATGAGCAAAAGATGTGGCATATACACACATATATGAGAAAGAAGCAAAAGTGAATGTCAAATTATGAGATTAGACAGAAGAAAAACTAAGGCACTGCTGTTTTCGATTAAGTATTCATTTAGAGGCCTTAACAGAACACATGGAAGATGAGAGTAATGTAATTCAACACCGGCATAATTTTCCCCCTGCCACAATGTCCATACCTTCTGCTTAGGCCGGCCCTAAATATTTTGTGGCCTAAGGTGAGAATTAAAAATGGGGCATTTTTTTTATACTTATATATTAATTAAATTAATATTTATTTAATATTTTTATATTATAATATATTTCATTTAAAATATATTTTTCTTGCCTTTTGAGATGCAAATTGACTAATTAATTTTTTGTATTCAAGTTCTTCTAACATCTCTTTTTCAAGCGATAGTATAGCTAATCTACTTAATCTTTCTTGGAACATTGTCGATCTTAAATATGATTTTATTAATTTTAATTTTGATAAACTTCTTTCTACAGTAGTTACTGTAACAAGTATTGTTAGTAAAATCCTATAACCAATGTATGTATTTGGAAATGAATCTAATATTTTTATATAATTTAGTATGTCAATTGGAGTATAATCTTTTATTTGTAAAATTTATTTTAAAATCTTTAACTCTGACAATAAATCAAAACCATCAATATCACAATAAACATCATGTTTGAGAAAATCTTCAAGTTTAAGATAGTATTTTTTGTAAACTATCATTATCGAGTGACTTC
Source organism: Castanea sativa (assembly GCF_040712315.1). Lineage (NCBI taxonomy): Eukaryota > Viridiplantae > Streptophyta > Magnoliopsida > Fagales > Fagaceae > Castanea > Castanea sativa. The sequence continues at coordinate 215,094 of NC_134019.1, read as the reverse complement.
AATTTTGTGAAGTTAAAAACTGAAAACACAACAAGACTGAAAACACAAGATTAAAATTAAAAAAAAAAAAAAAAAACAATAAGCATAACCATAACAAAAATTTAAGCACAACTATAACACAACAAGACTTATTAATAAGACCCACAAAAAAAATTAATAACCCAATACCCAATACAAATTAAAAAAAACACAAACAAATTAATAACCCATTTAGACTTATCTATAACCCACCCAATACCCAAAAAGACAAACACGCACAGCACTGCAGCAGGCTTTATAAACAAAACGCACAGGCACAGTACCAATCTTTATAAAAAATCCTATCTATGACTATCTAACCCAAATCCAAAAGAAGAAAACGCAGCAGCAAGCTTTATTAAAAAAAAGAAAAAAAGAAAAAAAAAAACCTTGAAGGAAGCTTGCTGAACAGGAACGGCTGAAGGGAACTGAGGAAGAGGAAGAGAAAGGCTGGAGGAACTGAGGAACTGAGGAAGCTTGCTGCCAAGGCCGAAGGACCTGAAGAACTGAGGAAGCTTACTGCTAGGGCCGGAGAGCATATGAGATTAGTGAAAACAGGGGAGAGAAAGGGATTCAAGGATGAGGGAATCAAAGAGAATGAGAATGATAGACAGAGAGAGGCGGAGAGCAAAGATTAGAGAGAGGTAAAATTTTTAGGGTTTTGAGTTATTTTATTTGTTGTGATTTGTGATTGTTTTGTGGTTAATGTGTTAGACCAGATTTGTGGTTTATCCAGATGACTTTTGGTTTGTTTGATTTACCAAAATTTTTGTTTTCTGGTTAAAAGGATGTGCCAGAATTTTGTGCTTTACCTTAAACTAATTTTTTTTCCCCTACTATCAGATTGTTGTGCTTCACCTTAAACTAAATTTTTTTTTCCCCCTAAGCTGTCAGATTTTTGTGCTTCCCCTGAAACTTTTTTTTTTTCTCCTACTCTCTCTTATTTTCTAAAATTTTGGGGCCTCCCTTCCACTTGGGGGCCTTAGGCAACCGCCTAACTCGCCTAAGGGAAGGGCCGGCCCTGCTTTTGCTTCACATCTCAGATTTAAAAATAATTGCATATGTGTCGGTTTGAATAATCTTGATTAAGACATAAGCCTTCCAAGAGTATATATAAGGCTCTATTATGATAATTGCTAACTTTCATTCAAGATTAAAGCACAAGTTCTTCAGTAATATTCTCCGAAATAAGTATGGATAAATGTACAGTAACAACTGTGAACAAAATTGTATCCAAAATTTTAGATACACGAGATATCTTCGCTCATTTTACTCTTCCAAACCTTCCACATCTTTAATCTCTCTTGTTTTATCTTCTCCTTATCTAATACGATTTACAAGAGTCAACCTCTCCAAAATAAATAAGAATTTGGGGGCATGGCTACATACCTATCGGCACTAGGTACGTCCTTTTTAGATATGATTTAATTTCCTCCTGCTTGACTTGGCATTTGGGCCTCTACTCTTTCTTACTATTTTTCTTCTTAAGAACTGGGCAAAAAGAAGAGAAGCAAAGAGACAACGGACGAATCTATATGTTATAGAAGCTCACAAGCCAATTCTTTTGCCCCCACAAGCTAAGCTCTCACTATTTTAAACACCAGAGCAAACAGAAATATGGAAAGGTAAAAGGTTTTAAGATTTGACTGGAGTTCAACAGGAGGTCGCACAATAATTAATTACAATATAAATAGAATAAATTTGTAAAAAATTGGCCATGGTTACCGAAACTATATCTATAGAAATTTAAACAATTTTTAAACATACTTTCCCAACTCCTATGAGAAAAATATGGAACCTCATGAAACGGAGCTCACTTGCCTTAGGTGCTGAAACTTACTTATTGAGATTTGAGATTAAAAAATAAAAGGACAATTGTTAGAGCATCCACACCACTTCAGCTATAATCTTCTAAAATAGAAAAAAAGTACAAATTTTACACATTTTGAGCAAAAAAACACCCACATCAGTGAGCGTAAAAATGTGTAAAGATGTGCAAATCTATCCATGAGCTACAGTAACTGTGTATTTATACATGGTTACTATTTATGTGTAAAAGATTTTTTATTCTTTTTTTCTCTCCTTTTTCAAACTTTTTCTCTTCCCACCATTTACAACAACCCAGTGAGCTAGAATAAGAAGACGGAAGAAGAAAATAACCACCCAACCACCAAACCCAACGCCACCACCAAACACCGCAACCTAGCACAAAGAATTAACCCAAAATCAATAGAAAATTAACCCAAAATCAACACCGCCTAACCACCACTCAATCACCACCACCACAACCCATCTAGACCCATGATATTCCAATCACAAAATCAACCAAAAACAAAGAAAAATCAAACCAAAAATCAATCTAAACCCAAAATCAAACCTTCAATGGAAAACTCAACAACTTAGAACCAAAAATCAAACTTTCAACAAAAAACCCATCAACCCAAACCCAAACTCAAATCAAGGCCGCTGTCACCATTGCCATGGAGAGCTTGCTGCTTTCTTTGCTCATGGAGAGCTTGTTGCTGCTATTAGAGGAAGGAGAAACAAGTGCTAAGCTACAACAAAGGAAAAGATCAAAAAAAAGAAAAAAAAGAAAAGAAGAGAAGAGACCGTGGGAAAGGAAGTGGTAGAGAAAGGACGTTGCTTTGTGAGATAAAAAAGGAAAAAAGAAAAAAAAGAAAAAAGAAAAAAAGAGAGGGTCAGATGTTTAGTGGTGGGGGTTAAAAGTGAGGGGATGAAGCTTCCTTACTTGTAAATATATCTAAATATAATTTAATTATAAAAGAATTATGATTGTGATTTTTTTTTTCAAACAAAGCATGATTTTATTTGAATTTTTATTAAAGTCTATATTAAATTTTTTTATTGAAATCAGTGCATTTTTTTTTTACTAAAATCATACTAATAGTAAATTATATATATATATATATATATATATATATATATATATATATATATATATATATATATATATATCTTCAATGCGTAACCCTGAAACAACACACCGAAATATTTCATTGATGGCAGAATGATGGTTGAAAACACTGATCTATCGGCTATCGCCAAAGCCACTATTTTGGTGGTCTAGCCACCAGTGCTGGCGGCACAGTGGGCGGAGACACCGATCTAGCGGCAGTCGTCGGAAACACTATTTTAGAACAAGTACTGGTGTTGGTAGTTTACTTAAAATTTAAGTTTAAATTAAAAAAGTATGACCATTAGGGAAAATAATAAAAAATTGATGAAGAATGAATATTTTATTGAAATATCTTGTAAAATAGATAAACTGATGTGAGTGTTTTATAAAAGTGATAGTGTAAAATAGAAAAAGTAGGTTTTTGTGTAAAATAGACAGAATCTTTTAAAAGAACTGATGTGGTTGCTCTTAGGTTCTAAAAGTTTAGAACAATTGGCAAATCGTGAACACAAACTTGTCTAGATATAGATCCTAGAGTCTATAAGTATTATTAGACAATGCTCAAGGTGATACAAATCAAGATTCAAGAACGTACAAGCTACAAAAAGAAGAATCTGAAATCTGCCTAGTTCTATCGATCGAAGAACAAGCTAGATCGATCGAAACACGTATCTGCAGAATTTTAAGTCGGCCCAAACAGCAGTTCAAGTCCGTTAAGGATTAGGGTTTCAGATCTACTTCTTCTAATATATATAAAGGAAACCCTAAGCACGTCTTTTATAAGGCTTTTCAGAGAGAGAAGAGTATGCCTCATTTGTAGATCTAGGGTTTTGTACCCAAAAGCTCTCTCATGTCTTCTACCAGTGTTATTCCTTGAAGAATCTCAAGATCCAGTGTTGTAGAAGTTGTTGCATACAAGATCAACGTGTAAGGAGATCCAAAACTTTTGAGTGGAGTCTCAAAGTCACAAGCAAGTGAGCTTGTGTTGTTGCAAAGGACTAATAAAGAAGTAGTCCGTGGACTTAGAGCTATCATGGGGTCATGGTAGTAAGTTTTCTACTTGAAGTAGCAATAGAATGTTAGTGGTTTAAGTTCTATTGTACAAACTTTAATTCTTTCACAGTGGATTTTCTTTTTACCTTGAGGATAGCTAGGTTAAATCCTCCCCAGGTTTTTACTAATTTGGTTTTCTTGTGTCATCATATCATTGTGTTCTTTATTTTTTGCTGCTTTACCTAATATGATTTTTATTATTTTAACCTAGATCTGAATAATAAACCTAAGTATTCACTTGGTTAATTAATTAGGTTAAACGATCTTGTGTTAAGGGGTCTAAAAACAAACAAGTGGTATCAGAGTGGATTAGCTCTTGATTTAGGCTATTATACCTAGAGTTGATCCTTGATTCCTGTTATCATGGATAATTTGAAGTGTTTTACTGTTTTTTATTATGATGTTTTGAATAAAAAGGACAATACATGAGTTATAATCTCTCTCTCTCTCTCTCGATTTAGAACATGCTTGACATTATGGAGAAACTTGAATAGTATGTGTTATATAAGTTCTAAACTATTTTTGATTTTGTGTATGTACTAGTTTGTACATGTATTCAAAGGTTAATTAAGAAATTGATATTTATTGTTTGTGTACCCTCTATAGCTTAGTTTAGCATTGTCATGCATTGCATATGCATTTTTAATCATTTAGCTTAATGTGTGCTTTTAGTTTTGATCATAAATTTTTTTTTAAAACCAAAAAGATTTTTGTGTATTTTGTATTACATATTATGATGTGTAGTTAAGGTTGGCCATATTATCTTTACATAACATGCCTGTGTACCTTGATTAGCTTGGATGAGCTTATTTTTCTGCACTTTGCTAGTTTTAGCTATATAGTGCATGTTGTGTGTGAGTTATTTATAGTTTTTGATCACATGATCTTGATTTTGAAGTCACGTGCTTTTTATTGTAAGGACTAAAAAATCCTAAGAGAAAGGCATAAATAATCATCTCACTACTGCTTACTAGCCAATCATGAACACCTTAGTGCATATCGTAAGATTTTGTGCTCGAGAAAGTGTAGCACATGCACAAAAAGAAATTAAAATGTAGCCTTGGAATAAAAGAATATATATATATATATATATATATATATATATAAAATAAAAATGGTGTGTACATTATAAGGCTAAAATAAAATATAAAAAAAGGCAAAGAAATAATATTGGTGTGTACATTATCTGGCTAAAATAACAATTTCACAATGAATTAAAAATGTTGTGTACATTATAAGGCAAAAAAATATACATATACATGATTGCAAGCTTATTTTTCAAGAGATGTGGGAGTTATAGGATGTAACTCTTTAGGTGATAGTCACTTTCAAACTTATGTGATAAATAATGTAGAAATTGTGATTGGTTACTATCTACATATCACCTCACATGTATCTCATGTTGTTACTAGTTGCACACACTACACAAGTTATTTTTTGCTAAACTTAGTACATGAAATTGTGTGTGAATTTGATTTGGCCATCCAAGATTATGTTTTCTATAGTGTTTGATGCAAAATACGTTTGAGGGATGGCAAAATTGTGTTTTTGATGATTAAAAACCTTGTTTTATTCCGGGGTTGAAAACTCATGTTTTTGAAAAATATTTAAACTCATTCTCATGCATTTCATTCATAAAATTACTTGGGTTGAGTTGTTTCTGCATAATCTTCTGCATTTTTTCAAAAAATTCAAATTTCCAGAATTTCGATCGATCGAATGTGTTTTTCGACCGATCGAAAATCCCTTGATTTTTAATCATATCTCTCTGCTTGACTCAATTGGTATTCGATCAATGCTCAACCGATCGAAACTGAAAAATTTTTAGTTTCTAAGTTTTTGACCAAATTTTTTTTCATGCATCATTTATGTTTAGGATTCACATGCATTGCATTTTATTTTTGTATCTATCTTGCAGTTTTGCAGTCATATCTCTCATTGTTTTCACACATACCATGCATACACTTTGCTAAATAGGATACTCAACTTGATTTAAAAATTGATTGATTAATTTTTGAGTCCTTTGTACATTTTAGTATATGCCATTTTTTATGTGTCAACTGAGGAAATTTTTATTTTGAGATATGATGGATAATAATGTGCAAATATTTTCTCTACTTGATTTGAGTTCAAAAGACCATCTGTTTATAGGTCACATAGTGTCAAGTTTGCATTTATTGAAAGGAAGAATATTTGTGTTCATGTATATCCTCAACTTAGTTTTTAAGTTTGGTTTATGTGTCTTTATTTTCCCCACCTCTTAAATTTTCTCCAAAACTATATTTCCCAAAACATGTTTTGTTTTTCCTATTTTTATACGGTGAGAAAAGTTTTTTTTAACCTTTGTTGTTCTTAGAGAGAGTTGTTGCTCTTTTTAAGGGTAGTTGCCTTTATTCTCTATAGAGATGGTTTCATTTATTTCCTTGACTCTCTATTTTCTTTTGACTTTTGTTGCGTATGTTTTCTGGTTACTCTTTGTTTGAGTTGTCTTTGTCAATACGTGACAAAAAAGGGGAGAAATAGATTAAATGTGGAAAAAGTTTTTTTTTTTTTTTTTTTTAAAAAGGTTTTTAAAAATGTTTTGTTTAGGGGGAGTAGAAATTTTTTTTGAAAGTGGGAGAATATAAAAACTTTTTGATGTATCTAACTTAGGGGGAGAGTTAGAATTTACTTTTGTTTTTATATTTGTGTTTCATATTTTTTATGTCTTTCTTTCCACACATGCGTTCATGTGTTCTTTTGAGTGTTTTCAAGAAAGACAGGTACATTTTGATCAAGATCTTCTACCTCTTCTTGCAACTTTTAGGTTAGGAGTCTTAGATTGGGATTTGTGATGTAATTGAACATTTTATTGTTTTGGCTTGTTCTTGTATTTGAGCATTTCATTTTGTATGTAAGTTTTGTAATGAATTGTCAAAGGAGGAGATTGTTAGGTTCTAAAAGTTTAGACCAATTGGCAAATCGTGAACACAAACTTGTCTAGATATAGATCCTAGAGTTTATAGGTATTATTAGACAATGCTCAAGGTAATACAAGTCAAGATTCAAGAACATACAAGCTATAGAAAGAAGAATTCGAAATTTGCCTGGTTCGACCGATCGAAGAACAGGCTCAATCGATTGAAACACATATCTGCAGAATTTTAAGTCGGCCCAAATAGCAGTTCAAGTCTGTTAAGGATTAGGGTTTCAGATCTACTTCTTCTAGTATATAAAGGAAACCCTAAGCACGCTTTTTATAAGGCTTTTCAGAGAGAGAAGAGTGTGCCTCTTTTGTAGATCTAGGGTTTTGTACTCAAAAGTTCTCTCATGTCTTCTACCAATGTTATTCCTTAAAGAATCTCAAGATCCGGTGTTGTAAAAGTTGTTGCATACAAGATCAATGTCTAAGGAGATTCAAAACCTTTGAGTGGAGTCTCAAAATCACAAGTAGGTGAGCTTATGTTGTTGCAAAGGCCTAATAAAGAAGTAGTTCGTGGATTCGGAGTTATCATGGGGTCGTGGTAGTAAGTTTTCTACTTGAGATAGCAATAGAATGTCAGTGGTCTAAGTTCTATTGTACAAACTTCAATTCTTTCATAATGGATTTGCTTTTTACCTTGATGATACCTAGGTAAAATCCTCCCCAAGTTTTTTTTTCTAGGTCATCATATCATTGTGTTCTTTATTTTTCACTGCTTTACATGATATGATTGTTATTGTTTTAACCTAGATCTGAATAATAAACCTAAGTATTCACTTGGTTAATTAATTAGGTTAAACAATCTTGTGTTAAGGGGTCTAAAAACGAACCACAATAATAATAAATCATAAATAAGCAAACTAAAAGTAGAAGTGTAATTAATCCTTGCACTACAACAAATCACAGTTGCATAAACAAACAAATGAATTCCAAAGTTTCACATTGTACGAGACAAAGATACAACAACGACAACAACAACAACAACAACAACAACAATAGTATAAGATTTAATCTAAAGCAACATAAAAAGAGCAAATCGTAACTTACAAAATCAAAAGCACTCCTTATCTCATAAAGCAGTAAATTCGTATGCAAAATAACATTTTCTAAATCACATATAAAATATGAAAAGAAAGAACCAAAAAAAGTCAAAAACCATTAATAAACATACTTACTGAGGTCGACAGTGAAGGAGTCGAAGCAAAGCTTTCTCAGGGCTGTGAAGAAAGGGCCACCGCAAAATGGCAACAGTTTTAGTTTGATTACTTGATAAACCTGGAAAATATTATCCGTTTTTTTTTTTTTTCAAATGTAAGTTCAGTCCGCTATTGAACACTGACAAATACATTTACTGATTTCCACTTAATTATAACAATATGTTTTATTAAAAAAATGATATATATATATATATAATAAAATATGTTGTCAAAAAATCAATACTGTGACATAATTCTCTCTTTCATGTAGTACTCCCTGCACTGGACGCAAGTCAAGCCCGAGAGTATTTACTATTACTCCAACAATCATACTCTTTCTCTCTAAACTACAAATATTGTAATTTTGCTTAATTTGGGTTCTGGAATTTTCCAATTGACCTAAAATATTCAAATTTCGGCTTACTTTTGCCCACCTATTGAAATTGAAAGTTCAAATAGCATGTAAAACACCTATGAATGTTTAGACTACCCCTAAATCCAAAGTTACCAACGCAAGCTTATACACAAACAATATATGTGTGGAATGATGAATATAAGCTAAACCCAAATTAGTAACACATTCTAAACCATAATTAATCACAAACATAGCAGCAATTAAATGGTAAAGAGTAAGGGAAGAGAAATGCAAATACAAAGATAACACGGTGACACTACAAAAAAAAGGTTCTATAGCCGCGTTTTTAAAACGTGGCTATAGCTCCAAAAAATGTGGCTATAGGCCGATTTGGTCTATAGCCGCGTTTTTTTAGGCCACGTTTTTAACCATGGCCTAAAATGCGTAACTATAGGCTTCATGGGCCTATGGCCACGTTTTTGTAGCCGTGGCCATAGGCAGGACCAATGGCCACGTTTTTGTAAACGTGGCTATAGGACACACTATGGCCACGGTTTCAGAACCGCGGCCATAACCACGTTCTATAGCCACGTTTAAAACGCGGCCATAGACTTCTTAAAAATGCGGTCATAGTTGTGAGCTAAAGCCGCGTTTTTAAAAACGTGGCTACAGTACGTCCTATGACCACGTTTATAAAAACGTGGCTCCAGCCCATTACTATGGCCGCGTTTTGAAAACGCGGCTTTAACCGCTGTATGGTTTTTCGAATTTGTCTATGGCCGCGTTTTTAAAACGCGGCTATAGACTTTTTTTTTTTTTTTTTAATTTGTACACCACATGCATTTACAAACGCTGCTATATAAAACTTGTCACACACACAATTTCAACTTCTTATTCCTACAAAATTCCAACGCATGCAACAAAATAACAATCTCAAACCTGTCACAATCTCAATCAAGCTTTAAAGACTATGGAAAATGCTCAACTTTCGAGGAATATGCAGTTGAATACAGCAAAAAAGGTGCAACAAGCATCAACATATGATTTTTCAACCATCCTCAACTACAAATATTACACAGATGCTTCTAGGGGTTCCTTCACATCTCCAAGCTCTTGTCTACAAGTGGATACCCTTGTTGCTTTCCAGGTAGAACACAGTTTATGTTTCAATGGCACTACAAAAATATAATGGCAGCAGTTAAATAAGATTAGCGGCTGCATCTATAAATACAGACACTCTAAAATGTGTCAATGAACAATTGCTAACCATAAAGACCATTATCCAAGATATAGCAAATTGTGGCAAATTGTGCCATTATCAACAAAATTACAAAACTACAAACCAAAATTACTATAGAATCTTCTAATAATACTGCGTTCTTCATATACACTAGAACAAAGTTTTTAAGCTCGAAGGGATCTCGTAATGCAAGCAATAATAACCAATGCAAGCAAAAAAAGACCCAACCCAAAAAATCCAATGGCCATCCCACAAACTACCTCCTTGCAACAATGTAGTATCTATAAATACAAACACTTTAATGAGAATGCTTGGTAAAGTTAGACAACTTTTTACCCAATTCATGTTTAAAATTCTAAAGCAATTATAATTTTTGCGAATGAAAAAGTTGTACAACTTTTTACCCAATTTATGAAATCAAAATCTTCCACATTCAATGGACCATATCCATATGAAAATAAAACAGATTTACATTATCGCAATTTCTTGTCTCAAATTTTTGCACCTAACTAGAAACAAACCATTATCTTCTTCATCAAATGAAAATGGATGTGCAACTATCAGGACAAGCTCTTTCAACCTTGTACCTCCTCTTCATCAAATTCCACAAACTTCTAAGTCCAACCACACCATTCAATAAACACAATATTGTAAAATAAAACCCTAGAGCAATGTAGGAAGGTGGGAAAGATAGACACACCTAAATATCATATTTGGACAGACCAGGCACGTCCATGTAGAAAATGTCCTCCTTGTCAACATCAAAATGTCAACTAGAATGCTCAACACACCCTTGTTCTCATTGGACTCATGTTCCTACAAAGGAAACATCAATTTCTCAAAGCTCTCCGTGAAATTCAACAAACACAACAACAAACATTAGCAACTAACAATCTAGCTGAGTGATACTACATAAACTGTTTTGTCAAATTATTGTTGATGTGACACTAATATCATTGATTTGCAAATTAATTTGGAAACTATTTATAGAAAAATTGACATAGCTTCAAAGATTTATACAATCATTATCCACATAAAACCAAAGTCTTGTTCATTGGTTGAATAGATGTAATGCTTTGGTGAGTCTAAAGGGCTAAAACCTTAGTATTCTGAATTCTGTAGAACATTCCCTGAATGACAAATCAATTACTATGAAACATATAGTAAAATCCTATCTTTTCCTTTTACTTTTATACTATTGGAATGTTACAATTGCAATCTATCATTGCGAAACTACAACTCACTTGATCAGAGTCCACCTGTTGTACATTTGTCTCTTCAGCCTTACTATCAGAGTAATGAGAATGCTTAGTGTTCATGAGAGAGCAGGAGAAATTGAACAGCCTGCATTAAAAAGAAACAAATAGAAAAGTTACATTCTAATTGCCTGCAAATATGCTTCTCTACCAGGCTGTTACATGTGAATATTCATGAGATGGCAATGAAGGAGAGATATGTTTGTCTACTAGCCTAAAGAAATTGACTTAAGAATCTCCATAATAATGCATTTGGGATCCATAAAGGAGAGAAGGACCTCCACACTTGATGTGCACAATCCATTATACTAGTACACTCACCACAAAGCAAGCCCTCATTATACAACTTTAATATTGCATTAGTCTCACATTGACTGTAAAAACTCCGAAAGTACATACATAATAATATCTCTAGCAAAGATAAAATGCAAGAGAGGAAGGCAATTAACTCATGGTAAAGTTTAGTAAAGTTCATTTTACTTGGCAACATCAAGGTGCAATGCTCTTAACAGTACTATCTAGTCCTCCAAGATATGGTAGTAGGGTACATCTTACTTCTTGAATGGGTGTGATTAAAAAGTGGGACAGTTTCTTTTTTCTCTTTACAACTTACATAAAATTCGTGGTGAGGACCATAAAATACAATTGAAAATTATGACTTCCAATACAATACACAGTTTCTTTATGAACCAATAATAGAGAGGATAATTTAAAAATATTGTAGATGATTCACATAATGAATATTGCCGTGCACTTTCTTTTATTCTTTTTACCAAATACTACTTCACTTCTCAACATGAATTACTTGGAGGAAGCTTGATGTTACGTAAAATCAAAATATAACGAGGTAGACCAATCCATAATACTAGTAGTTATCATCCACGTCGTTACTATTGAAGAAGGTGATAGCCAGCTTAAGCCCCTGTGACAACAATGATGAAAACAAGAAGAAGCTAAAAGAGAAAGACCCAGAAAGACTGCTATTGTGAAGAGTGAGTTTACATTCAGTAGGCCATTGAAGGTTGTGACGTGTACACGTGCTGTTGCGGTTGTGATAGAATTTGATGTCACTTTGCTGTAGTCTTTTACAGATCTGCAAAAAGAAAACATGTATATGAGCTATAGTCTTTGATTTTTTGTCATTAGAATAGGAAAAAAATATAATGGGTTTTATCTCAATGGAAGTTAGAGAAAGAGAGAGAGAGAGAGAGAGAGAGAGAGAGAGAGAGAGATAGAGAGAGAGAGAAAATACTCTATAACATATATTTCAAAGGCAATGACTCTATAACCCAAATGTAAATGTAGATATTGTGCTTGAGTGATGTAGCAAATTATGACGTACCCTTAACATATTCTTAAATTTCGTCAGCATGTATAAATAACGCAAACCAGGATCTATCTTATAAGGCTATTTTATTTAGCTATTTTTTGTTGGAAGTAGCTTAGAAATCTATGCAATATTCTTTTCAGCTTAATAGATATTGCAGTATCCAGTTCTGCATGGCAATGTGAACTTAATTAAATATGTTTGTGGTGTTATAAACGTTAGATTAAATATCTTTGAGATAGTTGAGATTTAAACGTTAGATTAATTTCTTCGTTAAAAACGCTAGGTTGCATGTGCTAGTTAAGTTATGATCCTTTTGACGAGCAAAAAAAAAAAAAAAACTGTAATGAACTACAGAAAAAGATGGCCACCCACGATGCAGACAATGCTGAAAGCAACAATAAATTTCAACTATCAATTGGAAATTAAAAGATTGCTGGTCAATCACCAAGCTTGACATTAAAAAGTCATATGGTTACCTTCTTCTTATCAAGCTAGCATGGTCCTACACAGAAGATGATCCCCTTCTATCATTGAACTATAAAACAATCACAACAATATATAAGAACTCAGCAGTCAGCACTTTGACACTTCCAATGTACCACCTCATTTTTGTTGGTAAGTCCAATTTACTTGCCACATGCATTACTTTTTTTTTCTTTTTCTTTTTTTCAATCCCCTTAGAATCTTTATTTTAAATTCATCCTAAAGTAGCTTAAAACTGAATCTTTGTCTTAAAGACTTAAACTCAACAATGAATATTTAAATTATTTCTTTGTGGTTGTTGACACATTTAGCTTAATGCAGTAAAAGTTGTAGTACTCATAATACTACTGAATAAGGTCAACTAGTTTTTTTTGATATATTTACTGTTAAGCATGGCCCAATGAGAGTTGTTAATGCAATTTGGATGAGTGACACGGAAGGAACATGCTGAGTCACAAACTAGGGAATAAAAAAGAGAAATAGTTCATAAAAAAGTGGAAACATCACTCCAATTTCGAATTGTGCGATACTTAACTGACACAATTTTCAAATTCTACCAAATGCCATGGGACCAAAAAAATCAGCAAACAGAAGTGTTTTAATATGCATCACTTTCCTTGGAAAAGAACTCATCAATCCTTAGGGATAGTAATCAAGCAAAGACTTTGAACAAAGCTAAGTAACAATAAATACACCCAAAATCAAATATTTTAAAAAGAAAAGAAAAAAAAAAAAAAAAACTCAAGTCATTGCCTTTGTTGTGCTCACTTTGTTCAACATCAAAAAGTCACAATCTTCTACCACCATAATTTCATGCAATGCACAATGATATAATTCACATAGAATGCTTTCAATATTAAATGACAAAAATACCAATATTACCATTGTGTTACCTTCCCAAACAGATATACGACGCCCATATTAGCACCATAAAACTCTATGAGGCATTTCAACAAACAACTTTCTATGCCACCAAAAAATAATAATAATAAAACCAGCACATTGAAACGTCAATGTCCTATTTTTTATTATTATTATTTGAGAGTGGTTGGGATCAAAAGTGCTTGCATGCATGAGGGATACATTGTAATGGAACAAAGCAGGATGAGTTATAGCGTCAGCTTCATTAATCTAGAAGAGATGACATACCAACTACCCACAAAAAAAGAAGAAGAGGGGTACCGTAGAATATGACCCCTAAAGATAATATAATATTTTTTTGATTAAACACCATTTGGATGTGTCTAATTATATGCAAGTCTTTTGGTTAAACACCATTGAGATGTGTCTAGTTATATGCATGTCTTTTGGTTAAACACCATTTGTATGTACCTAATTAATAATTATATGCTTCACATGCATGATGCAACGCATTCATGTTTTTTGCCTTTTATGTGTAATCGTGTATGAGCTTGATAAATAAATGCACTCAATTTTGGACTGCCATCTTAATCTTAATTATTGGTTAGCTTTTAAATAAATCATCAAGTCACTACTGTTAATTAAAATGACATTAAAAGAGCTATTATTAAAAAAGAGGAATTAAGTCTAATTATTGGTTGAAAGAATAAAACAGATTACACAAAGAAAGGTTGTAATATTTATACACACATACATATAAATAAAACAAAGATTTCCAAATTATGTGTCTAGTTATATGCATGTCTTTTGGTTAAACACCATTTGTGTGTGTCTAATTATATGCTTGACATGCATGATGCATCCACTCATTAATGCTTTTTGCCTTTTATGTGTAATAGTGTATGAGCTTGATAAATAAATGCATTCAATTTTGGACTGCCATCTTAATCTTAATTATTGGTTAGCTTTTAAATATATCATCAAGTCACTAGCTGTTAATTAAAATGACATTAAAAGAGCTATCTTTAATTCATTAAAAAAATGAGGAATCAAGTCTAATTATTGATTGAAAAAAAATAAAACAGATTGCACAAAGTCAGGTTGTAATATATATACACACATACATAAAAATAAAACAAAGATTTTAAAATTATGGAATATATGTGAATTTTTGATAAATAAACGTCTCATGATGTAGGTTAAAATTCATAATTAAATATTTAATATTTGAGAAATTATATTTTAGAGGTGGTTTTAGATTTAATCGTTTCAAAAGTTTTACATAGAATCATGTAACTTAAAACAATCGTAAATTCAATATTTTGTTAGTTTAAATAAATTTTTTGACCACTAAAACCATATCAATTCTTTTTTTGATAGGAAAAAAAACCATATCAATTGAAAATAACAAAACTTTCAAGGTTTTAATTAATAAGATTTCATTTGATTTTAAATTAATAAAACTATAAAATTTAATTCATCACGTTCATAAACTTTAATATATTATTTAAAAATTTTAAATTACAGGACTTGATTCGAAACTATTCTAAAAGTAGAATAATATTTAATGTTGATAACTCCGTAGTTATAATTAATAAGAGTTTGAATTATAGTTGTCTTAATTGGAGACAACGATTGAAAGGGATTATCAACTTTTGACGTTTATTTTATTTTATAGAAGCAAAGCGGTTAAATTTAGGAAGGATAATGACTTGTGTCTAGTGGCAGTTGTCACTAAACATTTTAAGGTATAGACACGTGTTTAAAAATAAACATGTGTCTGCAATATAATGTATCTAGTGACAACTGCCACCGGGCACAAGTTGCACCATTTAGGAATCAATCGTTTTGAGAATCATGGAATCTGATAGGACCTCAAAACAATTTAATTTACATAACATCATTATGTCCTAGTGGGAGGCGAGTCTATAATTTAATTTTGGGGCGTGCACTTTATTTATTACAGGGGAAATGATTATGTGGCCACTCGCACATGTTGGTACTTGCAAGTTGCAATGGTACTTTATCTTTTTTCTTTTTTAATTATTTCCTTTCCTTTAAAGATGAATGGCAGGATTTGATTGAAACAGTATCTCATGATATTTCATTGACACGTGGAGCCTCACATTTTGATTTGGCCCCATGATATTCTAGGTAGCAAGAAATAAGTAGCAAGATATGTACTTATTTGGCTTGAATGTAAACCAATGCATTAGTCTCAAAATTAGAATCATTCTTATCCAAAGGTTTAAAACACAACACAAACAGTTGGCAAGAGAGTGCTGAGAGTTTTGCACCCAACACAAAATGACATAGTATAGGCTATAGCAATACCAAAAAGAGAGGAACTAAAACAAAATAAAGTTGATAAAGCAAAAAACTACACTAAATTATAAGATCAAAATGAAGAACCAAAAAGTAAAGTACCAACAGCTCCTATATTTATTAACACTTTTATTTTTGATGGGTTATATTTATTAACATGCATACTCAGAAAAGTAGCCTATATAATTAGGTATTAGACTTATATTATTTCCAGGTGAAAATTGAAATGAAAACTTTTTGTATTGTCATTCATCACAGCAACCTTCCAAACTTCATTTTAAGCTTGAGTAGTCTATATTTTATACTGGAATTACTTGATCTGGATGTTGTACCTTTGGTCCTCCCGCCTCTCTCCTTACTGCTCCCACCTCCAAGGCTAGCCATTTCAAGCTTGCTGTCCTGCTGCAGGCACCATGAGAGTCTACATCTGATATGTACTCCGTTCTCTGAAGTTAGGACTAAATTCTCAAATTAGTTCACACCGTTGCCATTGAAATACAAGACAATGAGTAACAGGAAACCAACAGTATTTCAAGTCTGTCTTAACAAGAAATAATATGTGAAAATGAAAATCTTGCATCCTCCAATAAATTAACACTTTGCCTAAATCAAGCACTTTTGATCCCAACCACTCTCAAAAGTTATCTGATCAAACGAAATCCACAAAAACTATGCATATTTTTTTTGTAGGAAACAAAAACAAAATTGTTACTCATATTTAACAATCAACAAAGTTAAACTATAAATCTCATATGAAACCCATGTTCATGTATTACACAACCTAAGATTCCAGCAAAGTGCCGCTAAAGGAACACCATTAAGGCTAGACCCATTTAATATAAAAGAAAAGTAAGGCAACAGGAACTTGACCCAGATAATATTGAGCTAAGAAGGGAAAAAAAAAAAGAGTTCAAAATCCTGCTGTTTCTAGACTTCAAAAGGGCCATTTACCAGATTACCATTAAGTTTTGGATTAACAACTTGGGGAAGCCTACCAAATATTAGTTTGATCACAACTTGAAGAAAATTGAATGATATTAAACACAAGTTTTTACCCAAATCCAGCTGTTTCTAGACTTCACAAGCTCTCTCAAAGCAGAACCCAACTCGATTATAAAAGAGACAGTAGTCTCACCATCAGGGAAGAGAGCCCAGATGCAAAAAACCCATTTTAAACCAGTGAACAACAAAACAGACCCACTTGTATTAATCTCAAATACAAACACCCACTCCCATATATAGATTACACAAACCCCAATGCATTAGTCAAAAAGCATCAAATGAGAAACACTTATTTTGATTTTTATCAAACTATCCCCAAAATTCAACAATTTGGCAAACTTATCTCCATGATTTGACACCCTATGACTCAAACGCAAACACGCAGATAAAACCAAACAAAAACCACAAGGACACTTCAAACAGAACCCAGTAACAACTTCCAAAATTAGATACAAACACCAAAAGCTCCAATCTTTTAACTAAGTTCTTCTAGCTAAGAACTGGGGTGAAGAGAAAATTCACCTTCTTGCCCTTTTTTCCTTCAAAATCAGCAGCTAACTCGGCTTGGCTCAGACGATGGCAGGATCTGGTTCGATCTATAACACCAAGACATCAATTTTTTTTTAATCAAACTAGTATTCAAAAAACAATCTTTGAAAAACTAAAAAAGAATGATAAAGAAATAAAGTAAAGAACTTACATAGTAGGAACGATAAAAAAAAAATCAAAAGCAAAAGAACATTGAAGGTGAAGCAAACCCAGATAAGATTAAGTTAAAAAAAGGAGCAGAAGAATGTTTTTTATAGTAAAAGAGGGGGTAATGACTTGATGGAGAAGCAGTGCAAGATAAGTATAGATATTAGTTACTGTTGAAAAACACGCTTAAGGAGAGAATGGATGTCATTTGATCCGACCATGTGTACTATGAGATGCTAACAAAGTTGTCAATTACAATTGTATTGTTAATACTCTTGATTTTTAATTTTGTATTCGGGTACCATTTTTGGATTAGAGCTAACTTTATACTAATATATATTATATACATTTATAACTTGAAATAAAAATATTAAATCGTTATCACACTATGTTATATCATATTAATTTATGCAAGTTGACTTGTGTTCAATGAGATCAAACTGTTCGGTAACAGTAGAAGTTAAATCATCTAACTGGTCTTACAGATCTACTAGAGATCATTCAAGTCTTCAAAGAATTACAATAGTGGATTACAGTGAACAAGTCCAAATTTTCATTAAGTAAAGGCAGGCAGTAAGACAAAGCCAGAGAACAAACATTGAGAAAACTACATAAGCTGCACGTATATAAACCAGTCGGCCCAAACAGGATTCTCACATAAAACAAAAACCCAAAATCTAAAAGCTACATCATTTTTCTGGAAACCACAATAAAAATATAATTAACCAAATTCCTATATCTATCATTTGGAGAAGAAAAATTAGAATTCTCGCATCTGTTTCAGCAACTTATAAACCCTATACTATCAAATTCAATACAGAATCTCAATCAAAGGCACTGTCTTTAAGGTTTACAAACCAAATCGACCAAAAACAAAAGTGATTGGCACAAATTTTAGGGATGGATAGTACAATTAGTGACAAACTTTTATAAACTTAACTAACCAATTTGCATAAGAAACTGAACAATCAGTGACCAATCACCAAAATACAGAAGAAAATTAAAAAAAATGAAACATACCCTCGTGGAGAAGAGGAAGAACCAGAAGCAATCTTGTCTGCGCCTTCAGTGGTGCAGGAACAGAATAAACTTGTGGAGAATCCCTCAGGGGAGCAAGACTCAGATTTTTGAAAAAGTTACTGTTAATCATTGGAATTGATCAGGTAAACTCACAGAAATTGTCAATCAAAATAACTCGTTTAGTAAGTTGGCTTTTAAATTGACCTACATGTTAAAAAGGTCAATGAATTTATCATCTACCTACTGTTTTAAAGGGAGGGGTAAATTGCCTTTCATGTTAGGAGCTATGCTCTATTTCTTGGTCTAGAAACAGAGTGTTCACTGCAACTATGGTTGAGTAAAGTGTACTATATGGATGATGGTAATGCATGGGATTGGGAAGTTCATGTTAAGAAAAAGGTTTTTATTCAAGGGAGTTATTAGCTTCGTAATGAAGTCTCACATTAGATACTAATGACAAGATTGAGTGGTTATTATAGTATTGTTGAGACCACACCCAATTGTTAATTGTATTTTGGATTAAGTTGTTTTCCTATATATTATACTAAGACCTCATATGGAGTCTCCCCAAAATGTTGTCTCTCCAACACTTGGAAGTGATATTAGAGAGGACAAATAGGTATTCCTGATTATGTGTAGCCCATCAATGAGCATCCATTGTAGAAAACCTAACAAGTATAGCATTGCTTTCATTGCAAAAGAGCTTACAATAATTTAGAAATACTAAAATCTAGGTACAGTTTTTTAGGAGCAGAAATTAGGTCTTTAATTTAAATTCAACAGTAAGGTAGCAGAAAGTAATAAACTAAATAGTTGAGTTTAGTTTTCTTAAAATAGATAACAATGTTTGTTTTTGTTATTGATCAATAGAACCATGTGGTGGTAGAATTCAATTGGGAATCTAAGATCTTAATAATACTTGTAGTTAAGTTTTGCACATTTGAAAAATTTCAATCTATTGCTAGGCCGAGGGTTCTTACAGAAATTATTAGAGTATTTCTCTAATAATAAGCATATTTCCTAGAATCTCTCACGGTTATTCCTTGATTATCTCATCACAAAATAAAATTAGGATAACAGTCCACAATATGCCACTCAAGTTTACATACACTATAAATAGAATTTCATGCAATCATCAAGGTGTGTCTTGATTATTATAAATAAATAAATAAATATCCTACTTTCTTTCTAAAAGGAGGGAATATTCAATCAACTGATTCATCTGAGTATCTTAACTAACATATATAGTAGGGTCTCTAAAGAATATAGGTTGTTGAAAAGCTTCATGCATGTCATTTCGACCATAAAATTCATGTTAAAAATTGAACTTAATGTCTACTTGCTAGTCAGTATACATTATAATCATCCCTCTTTGATATACTAATTGTAAATAGAATAAAAAAAATTTCCAATTTTTGACATCTTACACAAGATTTTTCTATTTTGTTTTGATGGGGGAGATGAGATGAGGAGCTACAAGCTATATACAAAGATTGTGAGTGTTAAATGTTAATACATGCACGGTAGTAGTTCATTTATCAATTTTACCAAGGCATAGCCATCATTACCAACCAGAATTTTAGCCACAGAGATGCCTCAATCCCATATGTGAGCCTTTCTTTTATTTTACTCTTTTTAAGTTACAAACTTTCAGACACTCTATTAGCAAACACAAAGACACCAAAACTGGGTTACAAAAACTATGATCGAGGAAACCACTTCAAACCAAACAATTGAACTAACACTCACAAATTAAGAAGAAAAAAGAACGAATACAACACATAAAGAAGAATTGTCCATATGCAGATCTAGAGCAACTAATGTGGATGATATCATTGACATTCTTACTACAAGCTAGAGCAGACAACCTTCTAAAATCATAGATAACTCTTTGAATCCCTTTCAGTGCATAAACAACCTCCATGAATCTTAACATTTATGTCATAATTAACCTAGCTAGAGCAAACTAATTACAAATCACTTCTAGAAAAGTAAAATCAATATGATTTTTCCCAATCCTCTAATTCCTAATTAAAAGAAAATGAAATTCTTTATTGTTTTCATCTTTTGGTTGGGACCATCTTCATATTTATTTTGATTTTTATGTCACTTTCCATGTGCCGACAGAAATAAATTACAAATATATATTTTTTCTTTTGCTTCTTTTTTTCCCTCGAAATTAGCCTTTTTTTTTTTTTTAAATCTCCCCTAAAGTTTAGGTTTATACTAGACACTACCTAGCATTTTCACAAATATCCAATTTGTCACTTAAGCATGAACTGCACTTAATAGTGTTTGTACGATTATTCCCAAAAACTAATGTGCGCATATATTGAATCCATTACAGTTTAGCTCCACAGTCACTATATTATGGCAACTATACACATATGTGAGTGTCTGTATAATAAATAGTAAATAGATAACAACGTTGTTATGTATTTAACCAAAGTTAGGGAAAGCAGAAGAAAAAATTCAAAACTCGAAGCTAACATAAACTATTTATTAATACGAAATGTATCAAATGTCAAAAGCTACAGAAACTACATGATCTTATAAAAGTTTCAACGATCACAGTGAAAAATGATTGATATGATATTACTAAGACGAAGATGCAGAGTTTTATCAGACTTTTCTTATTTGAGTTCCCCATTAAATTAAAATATAATATTTTGGGTGGCATTTAGCCGTGTCGTAAGCATGGAGATGTGTTGCCCATCCTCCAATCCTCTATTAGTCAAATTATTTATTCAGTGGCCCTGAAGCAGAGTTTTTCTTGAGAGATTGGGGGACCAGCCATTTGTATGTTAACTACTTGATGAGATTTATGAAGGGTCTTCAAAGGAAACATGTACTAATAATCTCCTCTATACGTTTATCTTAAAAGAACAAAGAAGACTTTACGTCGTAATGCTTCTGGATGATTGAACTTTTGACATCATGGATCTCAAGAATTCACTGATAAACTACGTAATTGAAGCAAAAATGAAATAAATAAATAAAATCCACGCTCTACTTCTAAGATTCTGTTTCGTAAAATAAATTACTACAACCTATTAAGCTATGAAATCTTTTAACCAAAACTGTATTCATGGCTTAAGTAGATTGATACCGTAAATTCCATATTTTTAGATTGGAAACCATGAACAAATATGCAACAGTTTAGAACTTAGTTTGTCTAGATAGATCTACATCGGATTATATTTGATCAAGACAAAAATCAGGTTCAAAACAGTAGAAGAACACGTAGTATTAAGTATAGTTTGTGAGGGGATTCCATTGAAATCAACCCCTACAATGAAAACCCTAAACCAAAATTGAAACACTAAACCCAAAATCGAAACCCTAAACCTAAAATCAAAACCCTAAACCTAAAATCGAAACCCTACAATCACAAAATTGAAACCCTACAATCACAAAATAGAAACCCTCAACCTAAAATCAAAACCCTAAACCAAAAATCGGAACCCTAAAACAAAAATGGAAACCCTAAAACAAAAATCAAAACTATCAATTTTAAAAACTTACTGTTAGTCGGCCCTGTCAGTGTCTTGATTGAGATTGAGAGTTGGAGAGAGAAAGGGAGAGACCCAAGGCAGTGAGGGTGGAGGCGGTGCCGCGGCGCTTGGTCTAGAGGTCAGTGACGATGCGGGCGGGGTGGACTTGAGTTTGGGTCTCGCCGATTTTGCCACTGGTGAAGGAGAGGACTGGGATTGGTTTGGTTTGGGTTTTGAGGGATTTGGGTTCGAAGGGCTTTGAGGGATTTGGGTTGGAAGAGCTCAGAGGTGAAGGGATTTTTTTTGGTAAAGAGATTTATTCTTTCTTATTTATACTAAGGTTTTTAGCCCCGTTTATTAAAACGCAGCTTCAGGCGTAACTATGGCAGCGTTTTTTAATAAACGCGGCTTTAGGACAGAACTAGAGCCGCGTTTTTAAAATGCGGCTTCAAGACATGTATTAAAAAAAAAAAAAAAATTCAGATGGGTCTGAAGCCGCGTTTTTAAAACGCGGCTTCAGCCCATTCCAGAAAAACGCGGCTGAAGACCCAAAAAACGCAGCTATAGACTTGGGCTTGGGCTGCGTTCAACCCACGCGGCCATAAATCAGGTGCTGTGGGTGCGTTTCTGAGGAACGCGACCCAACTAGGGTCTTAGGCCGCGTTTTTGCAAACGCGGCTGAAAAAAACGCGGCCTAAGACCCGCGTGTTTTGTAGTGTGATGTGTTATCGAAGAGAAAACCCAAGTACCCTGCGAAAAACCTCTCTACCGCTCTTCAAGCAGTCAATAATCCACTAGAGAATGAAGTTGGGATATATGAATAGCAGAAGACCCTCCAAGCCTAATCTACCTAGTGCACCTAAGCCCTCCAAGATTCTTGCTCCAACAAGGTTATGCCAAACCTTGTCTTCTTTAGCTTACCGAATCATGCAATAAGCCCATTGCATCAACCAAATGAATTGGTCTCTTCTGAACTGCTGCCTAAGCACCAAAACACCTCCTCACTAATATGGATATGGTGAGATAAGGATTTGGCTAAATGTACCTCTCAAGGATATGACAATGAAGAGGGTGAGAGTAGAGGAATTTGGAGAATCAAAGGATGAAGATTGTAGATAAGTCAATCTTGTTTTTCTCTAGGGTTTCTCTCTCAAAATTCTCTCTGGAAGCTCTCTACATTTCATGGGTATAAGGGTATTTATAGTACGGTGTATGAGGAGTGTGAAACGTCAGGTTTTATCCAAATAGGGCATTCGGGCGACTCGATCTCGTGATTGGAACGAGTTGCGAATTTGAGTCATGAGCTAACTGACTGGCCCAACTATAAGTTTTGTCCTGTAGTGCTCCAGCTGTCACAACCCTTCAGCTTCCCTGCATGCTCCACACTTGTATCACCTTTGGCGACTTGCCAGTCGCGAGGCTCTTCTTGTGTGCACACATCTTAAGGTTTTTCACACTCTCTCACACACTACCCTTACATAATTCTCACCTAAATATAGGATATCTAATTGCTAAATTACAAGTAAATTTGGCACGGAATAAAGCCAACGCATGATTAAATAAATTCAACCTTATAATCTCCTCTTGACAAAACTCTAAAACAGACTCTAGACTTAACATGTGAGTTGGGAATAGTTGTCAAAACTCACTCACACCTAACTCTAGAAACTTTGATGCTCTTGAACCATACGAACAAGTTTTTCCTGAAAACAATAACACAAGAAGATCATTGTAAGCATAAATCTTGAAGTGTATATGGAGCAAGCACAATGCAATCAAGTAGCAAAGATTAAAGCAATAAAGCATGACTTGACCAAACATGAACAATCACTATAAATAGTTATCACAATGAACATTAACACAAGGAATGAACATCTGGACATACAAGCTAATAAGCTCAATGCAAAGTATCATTTGCATGTCCAACACTCAACCGATACAAAAACACAAGGTAGTTCAATCAAGGATATATAATCCAACAAGGGCACAAGAGTGAAGTAATAAAGAAAATGCATAACATTTACTAAAAGTACTAAGCTACAAAGCAAAGGTACAAATAGAATTTTAAAAATACAGGGCATTCAAGAGTTTGCCACACACCATAGAGTTCAAACCAAAGTATTTAACAAAGTGCTGTGAAAAGCCCATATTAAAATTGAATCCAAACATAAACAAGCATAAACCATAAACAACATAAACTGAAAGTGCTTTAAGTTTCTCCCCCTCAAACTAATGCTCCCCCTCAAGAGCTACTCCTACTCCATATCTCCCCCTTTATTCCGTATGCATCAAAATCAAAACTCACTAACAAACCCGAAATTTTTTCAAAAATCACTAACAGATTCGTTGCAACTAAAACTAACCTAGCTACCACTGGGTGTGGCGAGGTGGGTTTTGATTTTGGGTGGGTTCAGATGGGGTTTTGATCGGCAGAAGGAGATCGGGTAGTGTCTGATGGAGTTTTGATTGGCGTGGGTTCTGTGAAGATCGGAGTTTTGATCAGCATATAGGGAGATTGGGTTTTGATTGTGTGGGTTTCCTTCCGATGGGGTTTTGATCACGTGGGTTCTGTGGAGATCGGATTTTGATCGCGTGGGTGCCGAAATAATGGGTTTGTTGGTTTTCTAATCTAATGTGTTTGTTGGTTTATGATTTAATGGTTTTTTTCGGTGGGCGTGTGGCGTGGTGGTGGCGATTGGTGGTTTATTGGGGTTCAGCGACAATGGCAAATCCGATCACGTTAAAGATCCGCATGGATTGTGGATGGTGGGTTTTTCTTCAAATTTCTGTTTTGGGATTGTTGTTGCGATTTGCTGGGGTGGTTGGTTGTGTTGTGGGTGATTGTTGATTTGTGTGATTTGTTTAAGCGTTTCGACGGCGTCGATGAAGAGGGAGAATTCGACACGCCGCAGCCACTGGGGTTGCTGGCTTTTCGTTTTTGTGCTGGGTTTGACTGGGTTTAGAGAAAGAGATGGTGGGTGCGGGGTTCGACTGGGTTTGCTGGGATCTGGGCTTTCTCTTCGGCTTTGATCAGTGATTGGTGGTGGGTTTGACTGCGTTTGATCGGATGATCAGGGTGGGTTTGTTGTTGTTGGTTTGGGTGTGGTTTTGTGTGGGTTTTCCTGTGTTTGCTGATGCTCATTTTTTTTCCCTGTAGGTTTGATGTTCATGTTCTTTGATTCTGGGTTTGATGTCGTTGCTAGGTTTGATGTTCATGTTCTTTGATGTTCAATTCATGTAATTTTTTGTTTTTAATTTTTTTATTTAATTAAAATTAATTTAGATGCTGACGTGGCAATTTTTTAATTATTATTTTACTGTACCGTCAGCCATGTCAGCATTTTCTGTTAGTTGGGTGACGGTAAGGACTTAAATGTCACACTTGATTAAAAGTGCATTTACGACTATTTTTTTAATTATCATTATCATCATTATTATTGTTATTATTAATATTGTTATAGTGATGCAATGGAAGATAATCAAATCCTAAGACCTCTAGCATTGGATAAATCCCATTTCTTCCAAAAGAGTTTGAAGACTTGTGCACATTTTAATTGAGAACTTTCTTTTACAATTTTCTCTGTCAAATTTGTCTAAAATATGCCTAGATCCAGCGAGAGCTTCCTTACAATATTTTGCGCTCCTTGTATTGGGCCATATGCTTCATGTGAGAATAGTTGCAGCCTAAATTGGTTATCAGTGTGGCAAATTCTTTTAATTAAAAATGAAAATTTCTGATTGTGTATCTCCAAACTGACGATCTTTCTCATATGTTCAGATGCCATGCAATTGAGAAAGAAAAATACGACTATAAAAATGCTTACACCATTATGATTTCTCCAACATGAACAACCAGAATCTAATAAATAATTAAATGTCTGAGAGCATACCTCAATGTCAGCCATGTTTGAACATATAGATGCTACCAACAATTTCCATACAGAAAGTTCTGGCTTCATGCCCTGGCTAATCATCTCTTCCAACCACAAAACAACTTCATATTGCCTGCCCACCGAGCAAAGACCCGTGATAATTATATTATAAGTATCATCACTAGGCCAGTGTGATTTGATTAACATATCCTGAAAATCTTGACCTGCTTCAAATATCTCCTTTCGTGACATAAAATATCGATTAAAATGCTGTAAGTTTCCTTGTCTGCATTGCAACCCAACTTCTTAGCCATATCCTTCAAATACCCTACAGCAAGGACCGATTTCCTCTCATTACACAATCCTTTCAGCACAAGAGTATATGCCCTAACATTTGGTACACAATGTCCACCCATTTCTTCTTCAATTACCTTCACTGCCGCATCAGCATTCCCTCCCCTACACAACGCTGCAACCTTGGCTTCATAAGTTAAGTATGTTGGCCTAAATCTTCTTCCTTGCATTCGAATGATTACTTTCTTAGCCTCACTAATCTTACCTTCATTGTAAAGATCAAGAACCATAGCACTATAACTAACCAAACTGGGAATCCCACCTCTGATCAAAGCTTCATTAATCAAGCACTTGGTGCCTTCTATATCTTCACCAGTACTATACTGAATGAGATAAAGATGGTGGAAACATCGTTTAGGAGCCTTCAGCCCCTTCCTTGGAATTTACCAAGAATTTACACAGCCCTTTCAACTTGCCGATTATCACATAAAGCATATAACAAGGCTCTATAGACTACAGTATTTACACCACTACCCTTCTGAGAGATCCTCCAAAACATTGAATACAACAAATGGGTGGCCTCATTCAACCTCCCATCTTCACACAACCCTTTCATTAGAATCCGATAGCTTTCCTTCTTTGGGTAGAAAAATTGATAGTTCATCTCTAGGAAGACTTGCAATGCAAGATCAGAACAACCCCTCTGGCACAGAGCATCCATGAGCAAGTTCAAGAACCGAATCTGAGACTTCTCTTCCCACCTATAAGGCCTCTACAAAATAACATGGTGACTCTAATAAGATTACCTGAACTCCTACAAATATGTGTCAGCCAGAGATCTTGTTAGTACATACAATATTGAAGTACATTTGCAAAAGCATTTCATCAAACGCCTGAAGTGCAAACCTACGACTGTTTGCTAAGATTCATATAAAATATATCATAACATGTCAAATGTAAGCCAAAACAATATGAAAAATTTAAAAATATATATAAAAAATTGAGAATATATATATATATATATATATATATATATCTATATATATATATATATATATATATATATATAGAGAGAGAGAGAGAGAGACCCAATCATTATATTTGAATGTACATACTAGTTAAGGAAAAAACTAGAACTGGCACCCATGGCCCATTAATTCCTATGAGCAAATGATTTAGGGTATAAACATATAAAAGTCACAAGCAATAACCGATGTCAACTTAATTTATGCTTTAGTTTTATCAACCCTTTATAATAAGTTCAGTAAAACAGAATGAATACCACAACTAGATCACCATTACCCCACTGGCAACTTTTTTTTTTGGACCTGTTTTCTCATGAATTTTTACAAGATTAGACAATACACTAGTCAGCCCCCACAGCGATAAAATATTCATTTCGAAGCCCTTAACAGAACATTGAATGATCAAGACTCAAGAGGGTAATTTAATACAACACCAACACTCTTTTATCAGTTGACTTTCCTTTCAGGACAGATTGCCTTATTGGCTTCTTAATAAATGGGATATGAGGGTGATATCTTGTGCTTGTTCTATAAAAACTTTACAGAAACTTGTGATCATTTTTCCGTCGGGTATTCTCTCACTCCTAGAATTTGGTGCAATCTTATGCATTTGCTCAAGGTTCACAAATTAGTGTGTTCATGGCATGAAGTTCTCAAGTGGGGTATTGACAATTTACAGAGGAAAAATTTCAGATTCTCTTTGTTTTAAGTAGTGTGCGCTGCAATAATATCTACAGTGTATTTTGTTTTGTTTTGATTTTTCTTTTTTTGTTTTAAGGCGATGACTGCACCTTCCTCATTGCATATGACCACTCGGATGCCAGCCCTGCGTTCTTGACAGAATAATGCTCCATCAAAATTCATCTTGAACCATGACTTATCAAGAGGTCTCCAGCAAGTTGCAGGTCTGACCGTGGATGGAGGAGCTGGATTTGGTTGTTGGGAGAACTCTTGCAATCTCTCCTTCGCTTGTTTCAACACCTGTGATAGTACCACTATTGGTTTACCAAGGCGAAGATTATTCCGTCTATTCCATAATGCCCAAGCTGTCATGGAGAATACGGCAGGATCCTGATTTTCTGCAATAAGAAATTCCATAATGTCAAAGAAACTTTTACATTTGTGAATATAGTTAGTTTGCCATTTTGGATTTTCTTGCCAAAACTCCATCAGTTTTGGGCATTTGTACAAAGCATGGAGCACATCTTCCTGACACTCTTGACATAGATCACAGGTTGCATCTTCAATCGCCTTTCTCCTCACTAGATTGGCCTTTGATGGGAGAGCATCTAGGCAAGCTTTCCAAACCAAATTCTTCACCTTAGCTGGGATGTGCAAACGCCAAATAGCCTACCATAGTGGCTTCTCTGATTCTGGGTTAGAGGTACCCGGTTGTTGATTCTGGGATTCAGACTACAAGAATTTATATCTTGACTTCACTAAGTATGCTCCATTCAGATTAAAGGGCCAGATGAGCTTATCTTGCTGTTGGGTTTGACACAAAGGGATTGACTTAACTGCTTCTACCTCAAATTCTAGCAAATATTGTTCTAGTACTTCAGTCTTCCACGAACAAGTTGCTTGATTGATAAACATGCTAACTATTGCTTCAGATACTTCAAGCCAGCAAGGAGATATAATCTTCCCCATTTGTCTACCAAGTAACCATCTGTCTTGCCAAATTCTGATTGAGGTCCTGTCTCCAATTCTCCACACCGCACCCCTCTTGATGACTTCTCTGCCCTTAATAATTCTCTTCCACGCATATGAAGCTGAGCTTGAATTCTTTGCCTCCATAATTGAACAATCGGGGAAGTATTTAGCCTTAAAAATTCGGTAAAACAAATAGCGAGTGTCATGCAAGAGTCTCCACGTTTGTTTGGCTAATAAGGCATCATTGAATTGAGAGAGGTCCTTGAAGCCCAACCCCCCCCCCTGACTTTTTGGCTTGCATAGTTCTTGCCATTTAAGCCAATGTATTTTTCTATTCTCACCCCTCTGTCCCCAAAAAAATCTGCGTATAAGGGTCTCCATGTCATGACACAATCCTATGGGTAATTTAAAACAAGACATGGTATATGTTGGTAGATCTTGAGCCACCACCTTTATTAGGATTTCTCTACCCGCTTGTGACAATAGCTTTCCTTCCCATCCTCGAAGCTTCTTCCACACCTGCTGTTTGATTTTGTCAAAACTTGCCTTCTTGTTTCGACCAACAAAAGATGGCAGCCCTAGGTATTTTTCATAATGCTCAACACTAGCTACTCCCAATCTATCTTGTATTGCAAGCTACATTGCTGGAGAGGTTGATTTGCTAAAAAATATACTTGTTTTGGATCTATTAACTTGCTGCCCTGATTCTTGCTCATAGGTAGATAAAATGTGCAAGAGTCTTTGGCATTCTGCTTCAGTAGACCTACAAAAAACAAGGCTATCATTTGCGAACAGAAGATGTGTTAGTTTAGGGCCATTGCGACAAATAGAAACACCTTTCAACTCCCCCCTCACCACGGCTAGATTTATCAATCTATGTAGCCCTTTTGTACATAAGAGAAATAGATAAGGCAAAAGTGGGTCGCCTTGTTTAAGTCCCCTAGATGGAGTGATGTGGTTGTGTGGTTCACTGTTTATTAAGATGCAGTATGTGGCTGTGGTTATGCATTCCATCATGAGCTTTACCCAACTACTACGAAATCCCATCTTCACCATCAATTTTTCCATATAATTTCACTCCACCCGGTCATAAGCCTTGCTCATATCGAGCTTGAGAGCCATATATCCTATTTTTCTTGTGCAATAATTTCTCATGTAATGTAAAGTCTCAAATGCCACCAAAATATTGTTTGAAATCAACTAGTCAGTCAAAAATGCACTTTGTTGTTCGGAGATAATATGTGGGAGAACAAGTTTTAATCTAATAGGTCTATATTGTGAAATATATTCAGGGTTTTTCACTTTGGGGATGAGAGTGATAAAAGAGTGACCAAGTGTTTTAGGAAGAGACCTCGTGTTTAGATACAACCATATAGCTTCCTTAACATCATTACCAACTAAAGACCAATAGTTTTGATAAAACAAGGGAGGCATATAGTTGGGTCCCGGTGATTTGAGAGGCTCCATTTGTTTTAGTGCTTGTTCCATCTCATCTTCTATGAAAGTGCTAGTCAAGGCTGCATTCATATCTGCTATCACCAACTGAGGGATTTCGGTTAGCACTACCTCCAAATTTTCAAGATTGCTAGTGGTGAAAAGTTGCTGATAGAAGTTGACAGCTGTGTCTACAACTCGGTTTGGCTGTGTTTTCCATTGGCCCAATGAATCAAAAAGCCCTTTGATATAGTTCTTGCGCCTTCTCTGCGATGCTTTGCTATGAAAAAATCTTGTGTTTCTGTCCCCATCCTTCAACCAATTCACTCTTGCCCGTTGGGACCACATTTTCTCCTCCTTATCAAGAAGAGTATTTATTTTAGCTTCTAGTTTTTTCAGCCACCTAGCATCTCCACATCTAATTGCTCTTTTCTCGGCTTGAACCATCTGTTTTCTCTTCTTTTCAAGCTCTAGCCGTATACTACCAAAGTTCTTTTTACTCCATTTAGTTAATCTCAATCCACACTTATCCACTTTATGTAGAATTTTCTCAGCCCGTGCTACATCCACATCTTCTCCCCACACGGCCTCAATGGTTTCCCCACACCCTTTTTCTGACATCCACATTTATTCGAAGTGTAAAGGTTTCTCTAGTCTGCACTCCATTATCTCCAGCACTATCCACAAAGGTTTATGATCTGAAGAACTAACATCCAAATGATAAACCTTGGTCTCCAGGAATTTTAAAAACGATTTGTTTGTTGCCACAGCTCTATCCAATCTCTCCCATATAGTGCAATCCGGAAAGTGTTTATGACATGTGAATTCTGACCCAACAAAACCCATATCCATGAACTCGCATTCGTCTAACACCTTGCAGAAGGGCTGCATCTGTACATGTGGCCGAAACCTGCCTCCTCTTTTTTCTGACTGTCTTGTGATTTCATTGAAGTCACCTGCACAAATCCAAATATTCGAACCCTTATTCTTTAAGCTCTGTAATCTATTCCACGACTCATGCCTCTTTTATGTGTCTGCTTCCCCGTAAAAATCCGTGAACCTCCATTCATCCTTTGAATTTTTGTTGATTATAGTGTCTATATGATTCTTTGAGAAAGTTTGCACCTCAAGCTTAAACTCCTCCTTCCAAAAAAGTACCAGTCCTCCTGCTTTATTTTTCCTTGGCACCACAAATTTATTTTTCAACTCCAATATTTTTTGAATGTTTTTTAGCCTATCTTCATCCGTCCATGTCTTGGCTATAAACATGACGGAGGGATCATTTGCCCGCACCATCTCTGCAAGCTGATTTTCTATACATTGGTTCCCAAGCCCCCAACAGTTCCAACATGAGAGACTCATTAGTTCTAGCAGGGTTGGGAACCAGCCTCCGCCAATATTTGTTTGTGACTTTTGTCATTTTGAGAACCAACTTTCTTCTTTTTTAGTAGCTCAGTCTGATCTCCAGTATGCCGTGTACCCCTTTTTGAACCCACTGCTTCTGTCATAACAACATCCGTGCCAATGACCTCCCTAGCCAATCTCTTCCATGTTGTTGATCCCTTTACAGGGATGTTATCTGTATCAGGTACTATAGAGAGTGGTGCCCAAGAATGTATTTTTTGTGATTGAGCAAGTGCCTGTGCATTAGCCAAAAAAATTTCATTAATTGTCATGGACTCCAAACTATTCTCCTTACCCGTAACAAAGTTATTTTTGGAACACAAATCTCTTTTAGCATCAAATCTTCCAATGTCCTTATCAATCTCCTTAATCCTCTCCTCAAATAACTCATAGATAATTCCCTCATATCCAATCCTAGATTTTTAGTATTGAGAGCCGTGTGGGAAGGGCTTGATTCCATCTGATTTTGCTCCTGAATATCCGAATCACCATTATTATTTTTTGCTGTATTCAAAATTTTCTTTTCAAGCCTTACAATCTCCGGCAACGGTCCTCCTCTCCGTAACACCACTAGCGGCTTATCTGATGTTCTAGCAAGTGGAGTAGTTCTCAGTCCAGCAGCTTTTGCCTTATAGAACCCAAGAATAGAGATCGTGTGTCTACGCAATGGCATAAAAGGAGGTGCTCTAATCCATGCACCAAATTGTTGAGTTTCAATGGGAAGAGTACCTTCACTTTCTATCCACATCTCATAATCCTTATCATCATGTGTAAGGCTGCCGCACCAGTAACATAGATTAGGTAGGTGTTCGTATTTAAACGACACCCACAATTCCTTGCCATGCTCCAAGGATATCACTCTTCCTCTACACAGTGGTTGAGAAACATCAATAGCAACACGCACCCTGACAAAACCATCTCCCATTACTTCACTTTCATTAGTATTTTTATCCACCAAATCAACTGCTCCACATATTTTTTCAGAAATCATCTTTGTTCGGAAGCGAACTGGTATGTCATGTACCTGTACCCAAAAATTAACCATATTAAAATCCATATCACCTACGTCTATCTCCGTATCATACCTCTGCAAGACCATTAGATGTTTATCAAAACTCCATGGTTCAACCTTAAGAACCTTGTCAATATCTTCTTTATTGTCGAAAGAGAAGCGTACAACATGGTCCCCTTCCTTTGTCACTTTAAAACCATTCTTCGATCTCCAAAAGGGTGTGAAAGTTTTTGCAATAGCGTCAATTTTGAAGGCACGCTTGGTTAAGAACTTTGCAGCTAAAACAAACTCAGTGATCACCTCCTCATCTGTAATACGAATGTCTGACCCTTCTCTATCCGAGAGAGTGAGGCAACTCCAGGACTTGGTTAATTCTTCCATTCTTGTGTGATTACAAACAGAAAAAGAGGAAAAATGAAAAATAGAAAATGCTTCCCGTACCCCGAAAGAAAAGAGAAAACCACTAAACCTTGAAGGTAGACTTGTTACCTCAAAGTACACAAACACCTTCAAAGAAGGGACGACTATTCCACAACCTAGGAGAAGATGGGAGAGTGACACCTTTCGCTAGCAAAGAGAAACCTTTCATTTATGTAGTCATATGAAAAAAATTTCCATTACAAAATTGATTTACTTGCTTTTACAGTGTATTTTGTTGTATTGAGCTTATCAATAGTATCTCATCTGATTCATCAAAAAAAGAAATTGAATAAACAAACAAATGTTTTCCAAGTTTCACTCTGTAACATCACAAAATAAAAATAAAAATAAATAAAGATATTAACAACTTAAGCAGTTAATCTAAAGCGAAATAAAAACTAAAATGAGCAAATTATAAGCTACACAATCAAAAGCATTGCTCATTTCGTATAGCGTTAATAAATCAACTAGAGTCTTAGACTTATAATTCTATTCTATATAGCTTAGCTATTGCTAAAACTGAAATTTGAAATTTCTAGAAGGGTTTGGCCCTAACTATGCCCAATTATTCCGGCCAAAATGGGCTTTTGCCCTTTTCACGAAAAAAAATCAGCATGTTGCGCCCTTTTCCAAACTAATTAGGGAAATGCCCCTCTTTTGAAACTCGATTTTTTCAAAATCAAGTTAAGCCCTATAGCGACGTTTTAAGGAGTCTAAAGTGACGTTTTTATGGACCTATAGCGGCGTTTTGTACCTCGAGCTCCATGAAATCGAGTTATAGGTAAAAAAAAAAAAAAACTTGCATGTAACTCGATTTCATGGAGGTCAAGTTACAAAACGCTACTATAAGTCCTTAAAACATCACTATAGGCTCCTTAAAACGTCGCTATAGGGCTCTGGAAATTTTTGTTTTTTTGAAACTCGATTTTGAGAAAATCGAGTTTCAAAAGAGGGGCATTTTCCTAATTAGTTTGGAAAATGAGGCATTTGCCCTTTTTTTTTTTTTTTTTTGTACGAAATGGGCATTTGCCCATTTTTGCCTTATTATTCCAGCACTCTTCAAGTTAAATTTAACACAACTGTTTAAATATATGTCCTTTTCATGGAATGAAGATGAGGAATCAAACTCAACAATTTAACAAGATATCAATTTCGTCATGTTTTTAGCAGCCGAACCTATAATGTTGGCTTTTCAAATTCCTCTACCTAGGCCAATATAAGGTGGCGAATGAAGTCTTGGTTTTTATATACAGTTGGGTCTAAGAATCCACTGTTCTTTCCACATCGTCCAAACTACATTGTGATTAATGTTCATCAAAAGCTCAGAATTAGGCTTACATTTCATCAAGCAAGCAAGTAGCAATGTCCCACACTGATGGACCAGACTCAAATTTTCTCCATTGTCTCCACTGTGACGGCATAACCCATACGGGTACAAATGCGTTGAATAAACCCCTAGCAAAAAAAATTTTACTATTACTTTTTTATTCTGGATACAGTGGCGACACATCTTGAACACTAGAGCAAGAAAAGAGAGAGAGGGAAAGAAAGAAAACATGGAATCATCGAATTCGGCAAGCACTCTACCGTTGACTGTAACCCTCCATGCTGGTAGTCCTCTTTTGTTTGCATTGCGGCTATTCTCTGATTTGGCTTTTTTTTTTCTTTTTTTTTTTCTTTTTTTTTATAACAAAGTTTGTCTATAATTTTTTACTGAAAAATTAATATAACTATGAGTATTTTTAGAACTTAATTATTAGATGGTATGTTATTTATATTTTTATTATGCATGTCAAATTTCATTTAAATCGAATGTTATTTATTAATTGATCTATAAACTTATTTTTTTAGCATAATTTACAACTACAAAAACTTTAAAATTTGAAATATTTGATTTATAATATAGTTATTTTATCTTTGATAATTTTGAAATTTTACAAATATAGATGATATAATGACGACAGAAGGAGAGTTTGTAACCTTCGCCACAAGCTTGGATTTTTTTTTTTTTTCTTTTTGTGTGTATATGTTCATATTCCTTCCAAACATACACATTTATGAAAAATTATTGTGTAATCCTGGAGTACCATAAATGCGTACTCCATCATCTCACATGAATGGTGGGTCTCATTAATTAAATTCATGGTGGAACTCACCATTTATGTAAGAGGAGAGAGTACGCATTTATGATACTCCAGGAGTACCTAATAATTTTTCCTCATTTATATCACAGCTAAGAACTCTTGGTGGGACTGTCAAAAAAAAAAAAAAAAACAACTCTTGGTAGGTGGGGTGGATGAGATATTTAATAAGAAATGGTCACACGTCTTTTACTTATTTAATACAGCTTTTTTTTTTTTGGTATTAATCAATGTAATATTACATGGCCATACCATTAATTGCAACACAAACATATTGATCCAAAAAACAAATTGCTACACATACATTTAATGTACAAGCCTATTATTGTACATAACATTTATTAGATTTATGTTATATATTTTGTTATTTTAAAGAATAATTTTATATATGTTTTCGAGCAAACCAGCAACGAGATGTGGCAACCACCACCGCCCTATAAGCTTAACTTTGACGCTGTAGTTTTTTCAGGGCTGGAGAAAACAGGGATAGGAGCTATAATTCGCAACGACAAGGGGGAGGTTATGGAGGCAATGTTTGCTGTTGGGCCGAGTATAGAAAACAGTGAGGAAGCGGAACTTCTTGCCTACAGAAGATCTTTGGAGTTTTCCGTGGATGCTAGGTTTACAAGCTTGATAATTGAAGGCGACAATGTCAATGTCATACAAGCCATCTCTTCATCTCTGTCTAATCATTCACTCCTTGGTTGTGTGGTGGATGATGTTCGTCATTTGATCCATGGGTTACATTGGGCTATGCCTAATCAGATTAGGAGGGAAGAGAATACAGTGGCACATGTTCTTGCCCAATATGCTAGAAATTTAGATGATGATTTGTATTGGATGGAGGATTCTCCTCCACCAGCTTTGGTAGCCTTGTATCATGATGCTTCATTATTATAATTGAATGAATTTTTCTTTCTAAAAAAAAAAATTATTAATGTTATTTATTTTTAAACCTAAAATAAACCTAAATTTCTTCCATATAAAGAAAAGCATAAATGTCTTCAAAAATATTTTAAATATACTTTAAAATAGATATTAATTAATCAATTAATTATTGTATCCCTGAAATATCATATTCTAGGCTTTTTAAGAAATGTTGTACTGTTATATTCATAAATGTATGTAGGGGCAAAATCAAAATTTTTGGTTTTGGGGGGCTGAGATTAAGCCATCAAATTTATTTGAAATTCTAAACAAATCAAAGTATAAATATGTATGTGTGGAGTAATACTTAAATACTCTCAGAGTATGGATAAATGATGCTCCCTCCTCTCACATTCATGGTGAGTTCCATTTATTAAATTCATGATAGGGTCCAGCATGAATGTGAGAGGAGAGGACACCATTTATCTATGCTCTGAGAGCACCTAAGAATTTTTCGTGTGTGTGTGTACAGTTGTTCGTACATTAATTTTTAAAATTTATAATCTTTACTTCAAATTAAGTCATAAGCCATAAATATGTTGTATACAAAATTTATATACATGTCTATAAAATTATCTTATATGAGAGTTTTAG
This sequence comes from Castanea sativa, assembly GCF_040712315.1. NCBI lineage: Eukaryota > Viridiplantae > Streptophyta > Magnoliopsida > Fagales > Fagaceae > Castanea > Castanea sativa. The sequence continues at coordinate 178,110 of NC_134019.1, read as the reverse complement.
ATCTTTCTAAATTTTATTGATTATACTAAAGTTCTCTAATTTTCTATAGATATTCAAAAATGACTTAGCATCTTCCTTGAAAGTTATGTTTGACAATGATTTTTCATAAAATACAATTCATGTGATAGTGAGAATATTAACAATCTCTTTTCCTCTATTTTTTTTCATGTAGAGGAAATTTGTTGTGGACAAAGGTTACTTTAGTCTCTACCAAGAATTTTTGGAGAATGAAGAGAGTGAATGATGACTGTTCTATGTGAAAAAAGAAAAACAATTAAAAATTCATTAAACATTGATGTTTTAATTAATATAATGTAAAATAGACAATGTGATGTGGGGTATTTTGAAAAGTAAGTATGTAAAATAGAAAAAAATAAGTTCTTATGATAAAATAGAAATAATCTTTTTATATGAGTTGATGTGAATACTCTAACTAACATGAAGGTTAGAGTATCAATAGTGAAAAGCTATGGTAAAACTAAGTCAATAGATTAAAAAAAGACTAGACGGTATGGCTTTAAATTTGGAAAAAGTCTTGGGTGAGACGGGTGTGGGACCCATATGTCAGTGAGACAATGGGCACATGCGCCCATCCCACAAAATAACATCTCTTAAATTTGCAAAGCAAGCTTCAAAGATCACTTAACGAGAGGGGACCGGCCCTTATAAAAATGGCCAGAAGTTCCTAGTTTTACGTAATATATATAGAAGAGTTCCTAGTTTTATAACATTTTTTCTTTTAGATAATTGATTTGATAAGTTTTTTCAATAACAACTTGCACCATCAGTAGTTGTGTGTTTTAGGCTCATTGATTTAATAATTCACTACTTTTCTTTTCTTTTCTTTAGAAATAGTATACTAGTGTCAATACAACTTTTGTCACAATTCAGTGTGGTCCAAATAAAAGTGAAGATTCATGTACTAAACTTTTGTCACATGCATTTGAAAGTTCAAATAGTGTGAAAAACACTAATGAATGTTTAGACCCCCCAATTTCAAATTTAACCAATACACGCTTATACCCAAACAATAGATGTGTGGAACAATAGGTACAAGCAAAAACCCAAACAAATAAACAACTCTACACCATAATTAATCACAACACAACAACAATTAAAAGGCAAGAATAAGGGTTAGAGAGATGCAAACACAAAGATAACACCGGCACATGTTATCAAAGAGGAAACCAAATAACTCAGCGAAAAACCTCTCCGCCGCCCTCCAATTGGTGAAATGATCCACTAGAGAATAAAGTTGAAGTACACGAATAACAAAAGACCCTCCAAGCCTAGTTACTCAATGTACTTGAGCCCTCCAAGCTCCTGCTACCAACTGGTTAAGCCTAACCATGTCTTCTCTAGCTTTTCGGATCTTGTAATAAGCTTATTGCGTCAGCCAAGTGAATTGGTCATCTCCGAACTGCTTCCCAAGCACCAAAATACCTCCTCACTGATATGGGTATGGTGAGATAAGAATTTGGCAAATGTACCTCTCAAAGATATGTCAATGGAGAGGGTGAGAGTAGAGGAATTTGGAGCTTCAAATGTCTAAGATTATGGATGAGTCAATCTTGGTTTTCTCTAGGGTTTCTCTCTCAAAATTCTCTCTAGAAAACTCTCTACATTTTGTGAGTATATGGGTATTTATAGTAGGATATGTGAAGAATTTGAAAAGACACTTATCTGCAAAACAAGGCATTCAGGCGACTCAGTCTCACGAATGGGATGAATCTCAAGTTTGAGTCGCGAGATAACTATCAGGCCAGACTGTACTTTTTGTCCTCTAGTACTCCAGCTGTCATGATCATTCAACTTCCTGCATGCTTCACATGTGTGGCATTTTGGTGAGTTGTCAGTCGCGAGTCACTTGCAAGATCCAGTCGTGAGAAACCTCTTAAATGCTTACATACTTGAATTTCTTCACACTCTCTCACACACCACCCTTACACAATTCCCACCTAAATACAAGGTATCTAATTGCTGAAATACAAGCAAATTTAGCACAGAATAAAGCCAACACATGGTTGAATAAATTCAACCTTATAATCTCTCCCTTTAGCTATTCCGTGACAAAACTCTAAAACAAACTCTAAACTTAAAATGTGAGTTAGGAATAGTTGCAAAAACTCACTCACACCAAACTCTAGATTTTGTGAAGCTCTTGAACCATACAGATAAGTTTTCTTGAAAACAATAACATAAGAAGATCATTGTAAGCAGAAATCTTGAAATGCATATGGAGCAAGCACAATGCGATCAAGCAATAAAAAGTATAACAATAAAGCATGACTTAACCAAACAAGAACAATCACTATAAATAGTGATCATAATGATCATTCACACAAGGAATGAACATCCGGACATGCAAGCTAATAGGCTCAATGCAAAGTTTCATTTGCATGTCTAACACTTAACCGATACAAAAACACTGAGGTAGTTGCATAAATTATACAAGATCTAACAAGGTCACAAGAGTACTAAAGATAATGGAAACATAATCTAAAAGTACTTAAATAGCTACAAAGCAAAGGTACATATTAAAACATAGTTTAAATAGCTATAACATTCAAGTATTCATAACACACCATATTTAAGTATTTTAAAAAACCAAGTACTAAAGTCATAGAGTACTTAAAAGCCAAACCAAACCAAACTAAAGTACTAAAATAAGTGCTATGAAAACCCATAATAAAAACTAAAGACATAAAAGCTATAAAACTTTGTAAAAGTTCTCCCCCTTAAGGGAAGACTCCCCCTCAAGAGCTACTCCATACTACTTCCCCTTTTTGACGGAATGGCCAAAAGGCTAAGGCTGGTTGGTGAAGCTATCAAACTTGACTACAAGCAAGTTGATTTGGTCTTCAATGGTAGTCAGCCTGTCGGAGTGCTCAATTTGGACTTCTCTTAAGCCATCAATCCTCTCAAGAATAATCTAAAAAGCATCTAGAGGCATTATCGAAGATGAAGAGGCTCCGCTCCTTCCTCTAGCACCACTTCTTCGTGAAGATGATGGTTGTCCTTCCGCTTCAATCTCAATATCTATAGGTTGTTCTTGTGTAGGATCAACCTCCTTCTGATCACTTGAAAGACAAACTTTGGTCCTTGTGATTTTTAAAGCATTGATAGAAGGAGGTGTAGGCATGAGGATGATGTCTTGGGGAGTCTCCACAAGTTTTTCATGAAGGATACTCATGATTAGACTAAGGAGGATAAGCTTAGGCCTTTAGGTTGTCCTTGTTGCATTGGCAAGGATGGAGAATAAATAAAAACTGATATTAATATAGATATTCTCCCAAAACTCTATGAGGAAGATGGCTCTTGTATTGTTGATGGTGGTCATCTTCCTTACCAGATATAGGTTGAACACCATGATGTAGGTAAGGCATCGCAAATCTGGAGGGAAGGCATTTATGTTGAGACATCTTCCTTCTCAAACTTCACCAATATAAGATTGAATCGTCTCTATGGAGAGCATTCTATCCTTGAAGGGAGTGAAGTCATGATCTATGTCTCCATGTCCAGGAACATTATCAATGTCCTCCACTTCAATGTTAAATTCATGGCCTCTAACCCAACAATCTAGGTAATCCTCTCGTAGGATGACATTGGCATAGAATTCTTGAATCAGTGGTTCACAAATCCCTAGGAGATCACTAAGTAGCTTTTCCCAACCTCTTTTTGCAAAACAGCCTGGGATGAAGTAGTCATTGAGATCGATAAGATCCACAAACTGCTCTTGAATGATTGGAGCTTTCACAAAGTATTGGTTGTATCGCTCAAAATGTTTGGTGGAGCGAAACCGAGTCTCATCCATGCATTTCCTCTTGTCAGCACACTGTGCAGAGGTTTTCCTTGTAGCCATCTGTAAAACAGAGCAGCAAATACCACAAAACAAAGCACAGAATATGATAACAAACTTGATTAGTAACAAGTTAGTACCAACACAATGAACATTAAATTAAAACCCTAAAAACTAAAATTTAAAGAGTAATTCAAAAACAAATTGACATGTGAAAACATATAGCATCAAAATATAATAAAATCATGGCATTAAGCACTCAACATGTCAAAGTGTTTGTGTGTGTGTGTGTGTGTGTGTGCATCAAATGCAAAAATGTGCAAACTAGGGCAAAGTGTAAAAACACATAGTCATATGATGTTTCAAAATCAAAGAAACATGATTATCCCTAAAATCTTTGTAATCCATGGAATACAAAGAGAAACAAAAACATCTAGGAGACATTTTATCATGGACATGATATGCACAACACAACATAAAACATAGTACAATGCACAAAAATGAAGAACAAACATGTAAAACTTGTAGAATAAGCATTATACTAACAAAACCAACAAAACCCATAAATCAAACTCAACAAAACATCAACAAAACCATATTCAACAACCATATATCCATATCTCAACATATACACAAAATCCAAGAAAACTAGGGCTAGAAACTTGAAATACATTGAAAATAAGAGAAAACCCATTCCTTTTCTTGAAGATTGATGAAGGATTGATGAAGAAAATGGAGGTTTTGGGAGAGGGAAAGGCGGAAAAGACAATGAGGGTGCACGTGATGTGAGGGAAAACTAAAAAGTTTTTGAAAACTGTCTTTGATTTAACCTTATTTGTGCAAAACACACGAATTTCATGACTGGACTAATCCGCAAGCAAGTCGCGAAAATGAGCCGCCAAAATCCCTTGAACAAAATTTTGAAAATTTTGTCTAAATGTTTTTCGCAACTGGAAAGTCCACTTGCGAACAAGTCGTGAAGGGAGTCACAAATCCTTCTATGTAAGCTTGTGACTGGACCTTCCACTTGTGAACAAGTCGCCAAACTGACTCGCAAAAATGCCAAAAACCCAAAAATTTTGAAAAATCTAAATATTTTTTGCAACTGGGGGACTCACTCGCCAGAGAGTCGCAAGAGCTTTTGAGTAAACTTGCGACTGGGGTCTCAAGATTGGCTTGACTCGCAAGTGAGTCGCCAAAATAGAGTTGCACAAATTTTGGATTTTCTGGAAAAAAAAAATAAAAATAAAAACTTTCCAAGACCAACTAAAAATACTCAAAAATATTTTTGTGTTTGATCAACATATGATTGAGTATGTACAACACATTTAATCAAGTACAGTCACACAAATGAATAAGGCATTCATTGAACATAGACATGTGTGATGTGTGTGAGTACCAAATGTGAGATAGTCCTTTGTTTGATGTGAAACTTCAATGATCAATTCAACCAAGGCATACACAATTAGCACTAGGAAGAGTGACTAATCTCAATCATAGAAGTATGCATATATGACCTCCCAAAAAACTTGATTACATAACTTTGAAGTTTTTCATTTGGCTTCTTACATTTCATAACATTTGATCATTTATGAACAAAAACATCTCATTTTGAGATCGATGCCTGAAATTTTTGATATTTCAATTTGATGAATAAGCCTTTGGCTTTTGGGCACCATACATTTTCATTAAAAGTCGCTTACCCTTTTTCCTATTCAAATACTAGTACTTGGGACGACTTTTGCAGTTCATTATCTCTTTTTGAGATTTGACATTGGTTGAGCTATAAAACATAAACATAAAAGAGTGGGAAAATATATAGACATAAATCTATGCATGTCTCAAGATCAACAAAACCATTGGCTAATCATTCATGACAAGTTTGAAGGTCTATTTACAACAATCACATAAATGTCTAGATTTTTCCCACAATGATACGAGTGCATAAAGAACAAGCTAAGCTCGTAAATGCATAAAACCATTTGTACAAAGGTACATGGCAAAATATGTGTGTGACAAAACACAATAATGCTGATTAAACTTTTTGGATTTTCTACTTTGCATGTGTTTTTAGATTTTTTTTTTTTTTACACAAAAACAAGTAAAGATTGATCAAAAAGAACAAACATTCAAAGCTATATAAAAACAAACAAAACAGTAAAAACATGCTTGAATAAAAACAATAAGCAAACAACCAAACAAAGTCACAACATATAGAAAGAATTGATGCACGAACATGTTTTAATGCTTATGCATGTGTACCCTTCTTTACCCACATGGTACGTGTGTTTGGGGTGATATCCTTAGAGGAATGGGTACTCGAGTTGTGATTCTCAAACCTTAGGGTGAAGTTTGACAAAAGAATTGATGGTGTCTATCATCTTCATCACATCACCAATATCATAATCAACTTCTCACCCTTTTGATTGCTTGAGGTTCTTCTTGCCATTTTTTTGTCCTCTTGGCCTTTGAGAACTTGTATTCTTCAACTTGAAGCTTGTGACAATTAGGTCTAGTGTGTCCTCGGATTCCACAATGGTGGCAAAAATGCTAAGTTTGAGGATCTCTTTGTGACTTCGGAAGATATTTCCGTTTAGCCTCAGGTTTGGCCACAAATAGATTTGGAGGTTTTGTCAAAACCATTTAAGCAATCACATTTGGCTTCTTCTCAACCTTCACATTCTCAACAATTGGAGTTGCTACCATTGGTTCCTTGGCTTTAACAACCTTCACATTCTCCTTAGACACATTGGTGCTTGAGCTACTTTCTCCGGTGTATCCTACGCCGCTTTTGTCGGAAAAAGGCTTTTGATGTGCAAGCACTTCGCCAAGTTTCTTGGAGGCAACACTCTCCACTTTGGCATTAGCTTGAATCACTTCAAGCTCAAGAAACTTGATCTTGGAATAGGCTTTGGTTAGTTCTTCATTCAGCACCTCAACTTACCATTTCGTCTCTTTGTACCGCACTAGAAGGCTTTTATAATCTTGCTCGGCTCTTTGCATTTTTCTTATGGCTGCTTTAGCCACTCTAGCACACTCTCTGAACTTCTCAAGAAGTACATTATAGGTTTCTTGAAATCCCTTTGCTTCTTCATCTTCGTCATTGGATTCCTCCTTAATCCCCATAGACTCCACTTTGGTGTGCTCACCTAGCTCTTCCACTAGAGCGTTCAAATCTGCCGAAGAGTCCATAGGTGCAATGGTCATAAATGCGGAGAAGTTTCCTTCTCTGTCACAACTTTCTTCCGAGTCCAAATTGGAGCTATTCGAGTCATTTCCTTTAAATAAGTGGGGCATTCCTTCTTCACATGCCCATGCCATTTTCACTCATAACACGTGACCGCTTGAGAAGGATAAGAATCTTTAGAATCCTTCTTCTTAAAGTCCTTTTTATCCTTCTTGAAATTAGAGAATTTTCCCTTCTTAAATGACTTCCCATCCTTTTTGAATTTTATGAACTTACGAAAGTTCTTAGCAAGGTACGCCACTTCCTTTTCAACCTCATCCTCATTCGAGGAGTCTTGAGCTTCCACTCTCTCATTGATTGTCTTTAGAGCAAGAGATTTGCTCTTCCTTTGTGTTGGTAGAGATAGCTCATAGGTTTGAAGACAACCGATGAGTTCTTGGATTTTAATCTCATCAAGGTCTTTGCTCTCTTTGATGGCAGTAACCTTAGCGCAAAAGCTCTCCAACAATAATCATAGTATCTTCCTCACAACCTTGGAGTCCTCCGTCTTTTCACCCAAGTTGAATTTGCCAATCACCACTTCATTTAGCTTCCCATAAAAGGAGTCGAACGACTCATCTTCGCTCGTCTTTAGCTCTTCAAAGTGAGTGGTGAGCATTTGTAATTTGGTGCCCTTCACCTTTTTGGTGCCTTCATATGTGGTCTCCAAAATTTCCCACACATCCTTGGCGATTGTAACATATGAAATCTTTTGAAATTCATCATGTGAGACACCACAAAAAATAGCATTTAGAGCTTTACTATTAGCATTGGCCACTGCAAGGCCTGCTTTATCCCAAGTAGATTTGGCAGCCTCCAGCCTAGTCCATCCAATCTCAACTGCATCCCATACACTATCATCAATAAAGCACAAGAATGCACGCATACGCACTTTCCAAAAGGCGTAATTGCTCCCATCAAAGAAGGGAGGTGCATTTAGGGATTGAGACCTATCCATTGTAGGGTTAAGGATCACACTTAGGATGTAGAAATCCAACAAAGTGTACCCACTCTGATACCAATTGAAAGTTCAATTAGTGTAAAAAAACACTAATGAATGTTTAGACCCCCAATTTCAAATTTAATTAATACAAGCTTATACCCAAATAATAGATGTGCGAAATAATAGGTACAAGCAAAAACCCAAACAAATAAACAAATCTACACCATAATTAATCACAACACAACAGCAATTAAAAGGCAAGAGTAAGGGTTAGAGAGATGTAAACACAAAGATGACACTGGCACATGTTATCGATGAGGAAACTGAAGAACTTAGTAAAAAACTTCTCCACCGCCCTCCAAGTGGTAAAATGATCCACTAGAGAATAACTTTAGAGTATACAAATAACAAAAGACCCTCCAAGCCTAGTCTACCTAATGTACTTGAGCCCTCCAAACCCCTACTACCAACTAGTTAAGCCTAACCGTGCCTTTTCTAGCTTTTCGGATCCTGCAATAAGCCTGTTACATCAACCTTGTGAATTGGTCATCTCTAAACCGCTTCCGAAGCACCAAAATACCTCCTCATTGATATGGGTATGGTGAGATAAGGATTTGGAAAATATACCTCTTGAGTCACTAGATTGGATTTTAGCACGACTTTCCACCCTCAGACAGATGGACAATCTGAACGGACTATTCAAAGTCTAGAAGATATGTTGAGAGCATGTGTTTTGGATTTTAAGGGGAATTGGGCTAGTCAGTTACCTTTGGTGGAGTTTGCTTACAATAATAGTTATCATTCAAGTATTAAAGCAGCACCTTATGAGGCTTTGTATAGGAGAAAGTGTAGATCCCCGATTTGTTGGGATGAGGTGGGAGAACGAAAAATATTGGGGCCAGAGATTATTCAGAGGACTTGTGAAAAGGTAAATATGATTTGTGATCGACTACGAGCAGCCCAAAGTAGACAAAAGAGCTATTATGACATTAAAAGGAAGGCTTTGGAACTTGAAATTGGAGATAAAGTTTTCCTACGGGTTGCACCTATAAAATGAGTAATGAGATTTGGTAAAAAGGGTAAGTTAAGCCCTAGGTATGTAGGGCCTTTTGAGGTCTTAGAGAGAGTGGGCGAAGTTGCTTATAGAATTGCTCTACCACCAGCCTTGTCAGGAATTCATAACGTTTTCCATGAGTCTATGTTAAGGAAATACATTCCTGACTCTTCACATGTTTTGAGCTATGAGCCCCTTCAGATTAGAGATGATTTATCATATGAAGAAGTTCCGATAGAGATCTTGGACCATAAAGAGCAAGTGCTACGCAAAAGGACAATAGCTTGGGTAAAGGTGCTTTGGAAGAATCACTCAGAGAAAGAGGCATCTTGGGAGCGCGAAGATGTTATGTTGTCAAGATACCCAAGCCTTTTTCAAAATCAAGGTACGTAGAATTTCAAGGACGAAATTTTTATAAGAAGGGAAGAATGTCACGTCCCTGTCGGTTTAAAATAAAAAAGAAAAATAAAAGGGAGAGGTCAAATTTTTTACCCTCCCACGTGCCCCCCACCTAACCCCACTACCCATCACTCCCCACCACTCAATTTTTTCTCTTATCTCTTACTCTTTTGGCCGGCTCTCACCTTTCCTTCTCTCTTTCATTTTTCTTTCTTTTCTCTTCACTTTAACACACTCATTCCTCAACTCACCCGCTGGCCTCCTCTCCAAAACACACCATCTCACCATCATTTTTCCGGCAAGATCACCGGAAAAATTCTTAGGAACCCATAAGCATCTTCATCATTTTATTTGAGGTAAACAATTCTAATCTTTTGGTGGATTTTACACTTTTGCTTGAGGATATTTTTATCTAAGCTTTGATAATGATACCCATGTGATTTATGTGCATTGTTAGTGATATTTATGTGTTTTTATATATGGGTTTTGTATTGGTGGAATTTTTGATGAGTGGGTATATATATATTTTGTGCTAAAATGGCTATTCAAGGTTTATGTATGGTGGAAAAATTTAGGGGTTTTAAGATATAATGTATTATGGTTGGTAAATTTAATTTTGCCTTTGTCATTGGGTTTATTTGGAGTTAGTGAAATTCTAAATTTCTTGTCTTGGAGGATATGTTGATTTTTGCTTTCATGGGTCTTTTAATGATGTAGTGTAAATCTTATAAAAACTAGTCATAATGTTGGAGATATTATGAAATGGGTTAACTTTATAAATTGGAGTTGATACCTTGTGAATAAATTTGTTGAGAAACTTTAGGAATGGTATATATTATTATTGATGAGGTTAAATAGTAGGCTTGCCTAATTAAGTGTTTATTTGGCAAATCCTAAATTTTGGTTAGATACAATTTCAAGTTTTAGACTTATTGTGATAGGTTTACTTGATATTGTTTAGGTTCTAGCTAATCTCCTTGGACCTTGGAGAGTTAGGTTTTTGTGGTTGCGAGGTAAGTAGCTTCTTAATGGGATATTTTTGAAAAAATAATCATATTTCATAAATGATGTTTTTGGGGTCAAACACATTTTGGAAAATTATATATGGATATATGTTTTTCTTAAAATTGTTGTGTTGTGACCCTATTACATATTATTATATATAAAAATGCATCATATTTGGTATTGCATTTGGAAAAATGCATGAATTGTTGATATGGAAAAATGAGCATCTTTTATTTAATCTTTGATAAGGAAATTGTGGATTCTATGGTATAATAGAAAATTTAAAGATGCTTATTTTGTCTTAATACTTGAGAAATTGATAGAAAATCTTTTTGGCAATAATGAAGTTGAAAACCTTACAAATTTTGTGGAAGTAGATTATTTAAGGTTTTTCTGAAACTACTTGGATATAAACTATGTGTTTCAAAGTAATGTAGCTTGTGAGCATTATGTAGTTTTAACACCATGCCATGTGTGATTTCCCAGTGATCACCCGATTTGGTTTTCGTAGTCTTTGTGACAACGGAATCAAATCTAGGTCAGTGCCCTTTCATTTTGGATGAAGCGTTCTTCCCTGCTGTCCATGGGGGGAAGAGGTTCCTTGATTGTGTGTGGGTGAGGTTGCTGTCCATGAGGCCAAAAGACCACATGCAAGAGAGGTCCTATTTGACGCACTCTCTCTACTGCCCATGGGGAGAGAGAAAAACCTTAAGGGTATGGGTGAGGCTGCTGTCCATGGGGTCAAGAGTCTACATACCAAAGAGGACAATATCATGCCAGTTGTGAATGGGTGGATCCCCTGACCGATCTATGTGGTAGTGTGGTATATTATTGTGATAATTTGTCTTATGTTAGATATTATGGCTTTGGAATTTATATTGTTAGTGCTCACAGATTATAGTATATTGTTTCAACGTAGTTACTTAGAGAAGTTTGGTATTTCATTATTTAATCATTCTTGTCATATTATTATTATTGAAGAGGAAACTTGCATTTCCTCTACCCCCATTAATTATGCTACTTACTGGGCCCTGTCTCATCCCATTATTTTTATAAACTTTTCAGAGTAGGCAACAATTTTTTTGAGACAGCTTTTGGTGGCTAATAGTAGTTAGACTAACTACTAATGGAGGCTGAACTTTTGTAATGGAGTTATTTGATGATGTAAATTTTAGAATAGGCTTGACTCATTCTTTTGTATATTATAGTGGTTGTGACTATATTCTCACTAATGGGACAAGCTGTTGATATGTAATTATTATTCAGACCTCTATTCTTTTGTGGCCAATGGGCTTTGTAATTAATGCTTAGAGCTCTGACTTACTTTGAGAGTATATTTAATGGAATTATTAAGATACTTGATGTTGATACTTAATTCTTGATGTTGATACTTGATAGGATTTATGTGGATTGAATTGTCAAAAAAAAAAAAAAATTACAGGTACTTAAGATGTCTTTCTCACGCTTTAAACCCTTTGGGGTTTAGGGTGTGACAAGTTGGGTCAGCCACGGTCCGGTTGTGCACACCCCTAATGTTTATCCTGTATTTTATGTGGGACTTTATTGTAAGGGTTGTGTGTAAGAGAATGTGTGAAAACGCAAGTTCTCATTGAAGACTAAGGGGATTTCGCGAGAAGATTCGCGAGAAGCCATCCCGCGAAGTGAGCCACGTGTAGAGCACAAGATTGGAATGCAAAGAGTCATGACAGCTAGCTTTCACAAGTAATTCGTAGGTAAGGCCTTCCTATGAAATACTCGTGAAATATTCTATTTTGCTATTTTGGCATATCTGCTCCACCATGTCTTCACCCACACTATATATACCCTCATTACCCACATAATGTAAGGAGTGTTTTTCAAAGAGAAAACCCTAGATATTACCCTTGAGAATTAGAGATTGTTATACCCACAATCCTCTACACAATCCTTTGTGATTTTCCTCAACTCCTACCTCTCCATATTCATATCCTTGAGAGGTTGATAGCCCAAACACTTACCACACCCAATCTGAGTGTAACGTGAGGTTTTGGTACTACTGGAAAGCATTGGAAGAAGCCTATCGTTTGGCGAATGCAATCGAGCTGAATTACGTGATCCGAAGAGTTAGAGAAGACAAGGCTTCGTCAAGTCAGTTGGTAGCAGGAGCTTGGAGGGCTTAAGTACATGGGATACTTGGAGGGTATTTTGTTATTTGTGTACTTCAACTTATTCTCTAGTGGATCGATTTACCGCTTGGAGGGCGACAGAGAGGTTTTTCACCGAGTTATTCAGTTTCCTCTTTGATAACACGTCTCAGTGTTATCTTGTGTTTGCATCCTTCTTCCCTACTCTTTTAGCTTTCATTTTATTGTTGATATTTGATGGATATAACTTAGAGTAGTTTTATTATTTGTTCACTCACATTTACTCTTGTTCCGCACTTAGTTTAAGTTAGAGAAAAATCAACCGAGTCGTAACTTTTATTAGGGGATCTATACAAGCTCTTGTGTTTTCACACAAATTTGAGCTTTCAGCCTGAAACTTCATCCTAAATATTGTCTTATGTTATCACTTTGTTGTGCTTAGATTAAAACGTTGGCAGATTAAATTAGTGCTTGGATTTTTTTTTTTTTTTTTTAAGTATGAGGTAATAAAAAGTTGCAAATATTATAATAAGTTAACTGAAAAATGCTGAAAGTTCAAATAGCGTGTAAAACACTATGAACGTTTAGACCCCCAAATTACAAAATACCAATTCAAGCTTAATATCAAACAATTAATGTGTGGAATATAAACTTAAGCTTAAACTCGGAATTGATAAACAATCTAAACCAAATAAAATCACATCCACAACATAAATTAAATGGCAAAGATTAATGAAAGAGAGATGCAAACACAAGGACAACACAACGATGTGTTATCGAAGAGGAAACCGAAGTCCTCGGCGTAAAACCTCTCCGCTGCCCTTCAAGTGGTCAATAATCCACTAAAGAATGTAGTTGGGATACATGAACAACAGAAGACCCTCCAAGCCTAATCTACCCAGTGTACCTAAGCCCTCCAAGCTCCTACTCCAACGAGCTTGCGTTGAACCTATTTCTTCTTTAGCTTACCGGATTCCGCAACAGCCTATAGCATCAACCAATATGAAATTGGTCCCTTCTTAATTGCTTCCCAAAGTACCAAACAACCTTCTCACAGATATGGGTATGGTGAGAAAAGGTTTTGGTAATGTACCTCTCAAGGATGTAACAATGGAGAGGAAGAGAATAGAAGAATTTAAAGAGTCTCTAAGTGAAGATTGTGGATGAGTCAATCTTGTTTTTCTTTAAGGTTTTTCTCTCAAAATTCTATCTGGAAGCTATCTACATTTCATGGGTATAAGGGGTATTTATACTGGGGTGAGAAAGGAATGTGAAGAGTCAGATTTTCCTAAATAGGCCTGGCTGGCAGCTTGGCCTCTCGACTTGACTAAGTCGAGAGTTCAAGCCCGAGCAAACAGAATGGCCAGACTGGAATTTTTTTCCTATAGTGCTCCAACTAGCGTGACTGTTCAACTTCTCAGTATGCTTCACTCGTGTGCATCATCTGGCTGCTTGCAAGCCACGAGCCACTCGCGAGATCCAGCCGCGAGTCTCTGCTTTAGTGCACATTCTTGAGCATTTCTTCACACTCTCTCACACACTACTCTTACATGAATCCTATCTAAATACAGAGTTTCTAAGTGCTGAAATACAAGCAAATTGGCACGGAATAAAGCCAACAAAATGGTTGATTAATTTCAACCTTACAAATGCTAATCTAAACCTAATGCACACAAAAATTATGTTGTGGTAGTGATAGTAAACCTTTACCAATACATAATTTAATACATAAACAAACTCATAATTAGTTAATTAGTTGCAGGTAGTGTATAAATAGTTGTAGTACTCAGACACTTCTTGTACTCTTACTGTCATTGTTATTATTTTCCCAAATCAACTGGTCTCAAGTTCACTCACTTGTGATTTGCACATCATTAAAGTATCTTAATCTTTCTTTTTTTACTTCCACTTTTGTTGTCTTTTGTAAGCACTTGATGAAAAGATTCTTCATCGTCTAGTATTAAATAATTTTGGCATTTTTAAAAAAAAAAAAAATTGAGGGCAATTTATTCAATGGCAATTTTGTGTTTTTTTTTCATAATTAGAACTTTTTATAGTGTTGATTTCAGCTAGATTAGTCTCGATTATATTTTAAATTGGGTAAAATTTAATATTAACCACACAAAAGTCACAATCACCACCAACCTTATTGTTAAGGTTATTGTTAATAATAATAATAATAATAATAATAACAAATTCTACACGATACAATTAGTTAATCCATTGAGATTAACTAATCTTAGAGTCTCTAAGAAAAGTACATAACTCTGCATGAATCAATAAACTTCCACTAGCATATGAAGGTAGTCATTACCACATGTCAATAACTTGTTTATAGGGATAAGTTCAACATAAGAGACACCTAATACAGGCAAAATGACTTTTAGCATGTTACCACTCAAAGTTGTGTTAAGAGGTATATCATTGATTGAAAAATAGCCTTCCTCATCTGCTTTGCTCCATAATTGATATTTCAAAACTCCGGGGGATCTGTAATGACAATGATTCATGGAAACTCCTTAGGGGTTCCCTCTGCCAACAAAAAGCTGCAAAAACAAGGTATAATGGAATAAAAGAGAGATTTCATATACTGTGTTTTTTTTTTGATGGGTTTTCATATACTGTGTTGGTAGCAGTTTTCATATAGCTTGTTTTATAAGTTTTTTCACAATTTAAATGTTACCACTCGAAGTTGAGAAGCGTAGGGTGCAGAATAGTGTTACAGTCAAATTACACTACTAACGTATTAATGACCCTCACACTCCCACTGATGAAAAAAAAAATTTAACACGAGCTTTTTCTCGTATATGGGAGCTAATCTTTAATGAGGTTAATTTTAATATGTATTTTTATTCCAACAAGTGAACCACTACCATTTGTCAATGATTAAAAACGAGGACCGAGCCAATAAAGGGAGAGAATTCCTTTCTGAAAAATCTTAATCATAATAAAAATTTATCTTATTATTATCCCCAAAATGTTGTAAATGATCCAAATACTGCTAAAACCTTGAAAAAAAAATTAGTATAAAGAGTGAAATATTCACTCACACACACATCACCCTAGTGGCACACATTTCAAAAACATACCAAATGTTTTGCCAAGAAAACTTTCAAGGGTTCGAGTAAGTGGGTCCTAAATGCCAAGGGTTCGGTAGAAACTCATCACCTGTAACAATAACCATAACAATAACATTTTTGCTTTTTCTTTCATGTTGACATTAAAACCAAGGTAAAAATACACTTTTGGTCCTTATATTTTGACCTGATTTTCATTTTGGTCACTACTTTTAAATTTTACCATATTTAGCCCTAAAATCAAGAAAACGATTTCATTTTGGTTTCCATCATCATTTTACTAACGGAAATAGTCTATGTGGCAAATGGGGTTCACCGTTAGCGTACTAAATGTTGACGTGGCCATTAAAAGTAATAATA
Organism: Castanea sativa; assembly: GCF_040712315.1. Classification (NCBI taxonomy): domain Eukaryota; kingdom Viridiplantae; phylum Streptophyta; class Magnoliopsida; order Fagales; family Fagaceae; genus Castanea; species Castanea sativa. Next base: position 162,124 of record NC_134019.1, on the reverse strand, counting down.
ACAATTTTAATTTGGCATTTTAAAAATTCCATGTCAAATCCAATCAACTTCTAAATATAAAAAAATAATTTATCAATTTTAACTAAATAAAAAAGAAAAAAAAAATAGAATTAAAAACCAAAAATCACATTAATTAAGATCTAGGTTTATCTTGAACAATAACACAAACCCAGAAAATTCAAAGAGAAGTGCTATGTTTACAAAACTTTCACAACAAATCCTAAGTAGTTAGTTATTATAGGTTGTAATTTGAATCCACCACTTAAATTACTTTTTTACCCATCCTTAATAGTCATTACCAACCTATCACTTAAGATTTGTTGTGAAAGTGTTGCAAAAATGTTATGAACGTACAATTTCTCAACATAATTTTGGTAGAGATTTCTTTTAAAAGGAAATATTTTGTTAGCAAACTCGTATATATATTAATTTATTTGTAGTATTTATACAGAACTACCATTTATACTAATATTTGGAGCTGTCATTTCAATAAATCTCAAAGAAGCTAGTGTAATACATTTTTCCATTGTATGTACAGTATTGTTAGAAAATGGTCTGATTGGTAAGAATATTTAAAAATAGTTTTTTGTTTTGCATTCAATAATATGGTGGGCCCCGCACTTCAATATATGGTTTGGTCAATGTTCTCTAAATATAGTTTTCAGAAAATTGTATCATATTTTCCTTATTTAATACAAGATTTAAAAACGGCTAAGAATATGTTTTCAAGATATGGAATATGTTTTTAATGGTATAGATGTAAATAAATTAAAAATAGTAGACTCTACAAATTTGTCCAAACTCTTCTATCTCTTAAATTAAGGAGTTTATATTTATCATAAAAAAAAAAAAAATTCTCACACTTCAAATTTGAAAATTATTATTGTTTTAAAAAAGTACTAAGCTAATTCCTTTATTATTATCCCAAAAAAAAAAAAAAAGAGTAATCTACAGATTCTTGTAGATGTTCATTTTTTGGAAGCCCAGCCAGAGGAAGAGTCCCAACAACGTGGGCAGAAGAAAGTTGGCTAGAAAAGCCATTAAGCCCAAGCGGCAGGAATAATGGATCATGGGTCCATAAAACAAAAAAAATGGATCTTGAAGAAGTAAATGGACCTAAAAAGGTCCAGAAAGAGAGAAGTAGCAAACTCATAGGCTGTATGGATGTAGAAAAGTGAGAATGGGCAACAGTTGCCACAGCAGACCCAAAGCAATGTAAGTAAAGAAAGTAAGAGGCAATGGAGAATCCATAAGCCCCAAGGATAATGTATAAAGTACTTGGGCCAAGAAAGCCCATGGGAAGCATAGAATTAGAAAGGGCCAAAGATGCCCTAAGAAAGTAAAAGGACCAAGGATGCACAAAAGGAAGTAAACGGGACGTGGGAGCCCAAAAGTAATATAGTAAGAGGCCCAATGAGTTTATTGGGCCATTAGAAAAGAGATGAACAACAAGCCCAAAGAGGGCCAGCAGTTCTGGGTCAAGTAAACATCACGACAGGCATGACAGAATGATATGGCAGGAAGTAATAGCAAGGCTAAGAATGAAACACGAAGAATGGCACGGCGAAGGGAAGCCCACAATCGGGCAAAGCCCAGTAAGCCATAAAGAATGAGAAATCAGGAAAGCAGTCCACGCCGTAAGAAGTCAAGACAAATGACAAAATAGGCAGACGGACCTTCAGACTGTAGCAAACGCATGAGTAGTAGGTAGATTTTGGACAAACATGGGAGTAAGGCATGCGCAAGTCCTAGACACCACCAGCCTGTACCCAACCAATATAGGAAGTGGTGGGTCATGGGTCAGAGGTAAGAGGGCATGGTCTGGCCGTGGGGAGGGGGTAAAACCTATTTTTGTGCTTCCTACTCAGGCTCTTTTAGAGGTAGTGTCCTACTGGGATGGCATACCGTCCAAAAGAAGTAAAGCTGAATTGGAACCACTAGGTGCATGCCATGAGGGACAGAGAGGAAAAGAGTACTTACACCATGGCAGATAAGAATGCCATGACAAGCAAACAAACAAAATAGTCTTCTTTGTCTGGTGAGGTGGAGTGGCGCATCCAACACAGGTAAGTGACGCTGGCTGGGCAACTGACCAATCAGTAATGGTCAGCAATGACACTCAAATCAAAGAAAGACGGTTAAAGGCTAAAATGGTAAAAGCCAGCTACAACAAGCATTATATAAGGAACCCCTACTGTGCACAAGGGGGAGGGAACAGTAATCTAAAAAGAGAGAACCACAACAACTAAGTAAAACATTAGGAGATAAAAAACGAAAGGGAAGAGAAAGAAATCGGAGAGAAAAGAAAAAACAAAAAAAGAAGAGAATAGCATAGTAGGCATGCACTGAATAGGATGATTTCCCCCTCTCCCTCTCAAACCACACTCTCTGCTAAAAGTGAGATGCTCATCTGGGCATAAGTCATTTAGGGCCTGTTCCCTCAAAGCAATTAACTTCTTCACTGGAGATATTATTTGCATTGAGGAAATGGTTTTTCTTTCCTGACTTAGACCCCGCGACATAACTCTACACAGCAGACTGATATTTCTTTGTAATTTAATAAGCTTATTATCACCTATTCCGTATTTATTTGTATTGCCATCTCATAAAACATGTGTTTCTTGTAACAACCCATTATTTATTTTGTCTAAGTGGCAAATGAATCTTTGTTATCATCTTTATTGTATCTGCCTGCCGTAATTATCATAACAGCTCTGCCTGTCAAAGGCATGTGATCAAAACTTGGGCTAAACCAGGCATAGTTTGCGCACAAGCCGAACCAAGGTGGGTTGTAATTGGACCGGTCCTAACTCCTTGATCCAGAACACCTTAGGCCTAGTACGGCAGGAACCAGTCCAACCCAATATCACACAAAAGGCCCACTACAATTCTACTTGTTATTTTTTATAATTTTTTTTAAATATCAAAAATAGAAATGGTCTCTCAAACATTTTTTTTTTCAATATTTTAAAAATTGTTCTTAAAAGTGGGAGCTAAACACATGTTTCAATTTCTATTTTTAAAAAATTATTTTCATACTATTTTGAAAATAAAAACAAAAATCCTCTTAACAAATAGGTACTAAACCTTTCTAATATTCTCCAATAATATCAAAAGTAAGCAAATGATACATACATATACCTTATACTCAATCTCGTTGAAGATAAAGAAAGTTTATATTGGAACATTATCACCAGTCCGTGGAATTTGTTCATCCACTAATAGAGCACACCTCTGACACGGTTATTTGTTTACGAATGGGAAAAACCTATAAGGCAAAAACTTCATCGGGTTATTTTAAGGTCACCACTCCCGAGAATTCACTATTATCACAACAAGCGGTTACAAGTAAAGGAATCCCAGTACCTTATACCAACCTACAGTTGAATCATTCCCCAATACCCAATTGGACTTGTTTTGTAGTGACAATATCTCCTTTTAATACACAGCTCCCAGTACATGACTAACCAATTCAATGCGCAGATCCTAGTACACGGCTTACTCACCAACTTGAGAAAGATGTTGGCTGCAAAGTTCTTTAGTTCATCACACGATGAAGATCACGAAACTTCTTGGTTACAAAATCCTACGGTGTACAAACACAACAACTTCTTTAAGAGAAAGATGAACTAGGGCAAATTCTGTCTCTGGTCACAATTTGCATGAACATAACTTTGCTTCACACTTGCGCAACCTTTGACGGCCCTTAAAACAATCATTATATATGTTTAGGGTTGTGAGAAAAGAAAGCCCAAACATGTATTCAAGGATTGAAGTGAAATTAGCTCTGAAAAGCTAATTTTCATGAACCTCGATAGATAGCTTATCTGTCGAGAAGCTGTCGAGCATCGGGCTGAAACAAATTTATAAATCTCGATAGATACAAGCTGTCAAGCTTTAAAATCTAGCACGTCTTTGCTTGATTCTTGGACAGACTTGCATGGCTTTAACACTTGAACTTGAAACTTTGTTCCTTGAAGTATTAAACATATCCTAGATCTACCCAATTATAAGTAAAGTGTGTTTTGTCAAAGGATTAGTCAATTCAATATTGACATATGTTCCTCACATTGATTCACATATGTCCTAACAATCTCACCCTTTGGCAATCCATGACAAAACTACAACAAACAAATGAACATATGAGAGAAGTCATAAATCACTTAACTCATATTCACTTGTTGAATACAATAAAATCTATCCTAACACAAACTCTTGAAAAACTTTGCAAGAAGAGAGTGTATGGCAAGAAGACTTTGACAACTTGTATTTCTGAAAAACTTTAAACAAAACTAACCACGGCATCTTAATGTGAAGCAGAAATAAAAGATTGCATACAATATCTAAGAATCATGTACATAAAGAGAGAAAAGAAACAACACATGTAAAGACAAGTGAATGACATACATCAATATATACAAATCCAAATATAAGTACAACGTATGTCAAACAGTCACAAGACCAATATACATGAGGTAAATGTAAAAGAAAGAAAAGAAAAATACATAGAAACCTCACTACATCCCTCATAGTATAAACACTCCCCCTATCACAAAAATCTCCTATGTTAACTCTCCCCCTTATGTATATGACTACTCTCATATCAAAACTACTCCCCCTTTTTGTCACGAGTGACAAAGGGTAAGTACATCAAGTAGACATCTCATCGTCATTGGGAGAGCTAGCACCATCGTCCTCATCAACATCATCACTGCTAGAGTCATCATCACTCTCATCCTTTGAATCAGGTGGAGATGGAGAGCTATAAGCCGTGAAACCATCTATGGTAGCTTGTCGTCATGCAATACAACCAACACGGGTGTTCACCTGACACAACTCATCAATGAGTGTGTCAAGGCGAGAATCCATGCGCACAAGCTATGTCATGATGGCCTTAAGAGTCACTCTATCCACAAAAGATGAAAGAGCGGAGGTGGATGGAGCGGAAGAAGCTGGAGGAAGCTGGGCCTCGCTTCGTCTAACAGTAGTAGCGTCTATGACACTCATAACTGTAAAATGAGGAGACTCGGGAAAGGAGACAAAAAAATGGAGAAGAAGCCTCGTGATAGCGGAAGGAAAAATGAGCATATCACGAGTCGTCGTATCCTTATAGACATCTATAAGGGATAGAATAAAGTGAGAAGGGAAGTCAACAGAAATGTCCTCTAAGAGGGATAACAAAGATCGAGCACGAGGCTCTGTGATAGAGTTATTGTGAGACAAAGGATGAAGAATGAATGTCATCACCATGTTAAGGAATTCCATCCCTTTTGCAAAGATCAAGCAAGGGTTGTTTTGGTGGTCACCCCAAGATGAAGGTGTCTCAAAAAATAGAGACAGGAGTTCGTCTTTGGACACAGTCCTCAGACAATTGCAGCTAGGGTAGTCAGGATGCGCTACCCGAAGAACATGTAGTACCTCAGATACAATATTTGAAGTAACTATAATGCGTGTACCTCGAACGCAAGTGACAAAATGAGGTATTGAAGTATTGAATCCGTTCATGTTGGAGTAAAACTCTAGTGTGATCACGGAGGGACAAGTGACCGGGATGCCACACAGTGACTCCCAACCCCGACTGTAGATGACAGTGGGAAGGTCAGTATCAGAAAAATCCAATAGAATGACTTGGCATTCCAAATGAATGCCTCGTCGAGAAACATTCTCCGAAAGTCCTTACGGGCTTTATCATCACGAAACCGTACGTGAGAAGAAGTGGTGTCAGAAGATGAAGATGCCCCAGAACAAAAAGGGTTCTAGGACAGGGTGGATTTTCGTTTAGGTGCCATAGAGCAACTAACAAAAGAAAAAGGGAGAGAAAGAAACACATCTAAAATGCATGATACATTGTTATAATGCATATGTAATGCAAAGCATGATGTTTTAAAACCTATTTAAGCAAAACCCAACCCAAAATTTTTTGCAAAAACCTCATCAATTTTGAAAATCCCCTAAAACTTTTTACAAACCCAAAACTTAGGTCAAAAAGAATGAAATGCATGAAGAATGAAATAAGATCATACCAAATGAAGAAAACTTGATTTAGGTCGAAGATCAAGTGAGGAATGTGAAGAGGTTGAGTTTGAGGAGTTTGGGAGAAAGAGAAGTGAGAATCTATTGAGAGAGATCGTGGAAAATGAGAGAATTTTCACGCTGACCCTGTATACAGAAATCATAAAGCTCGATGGATCGAGAGGTGTCGAGCTTTAAAACACGAGAATTAGCTATCGAAGAGCTATTGAGGATTTGTCGAGAGGTGTCCACAGCAAAAGAGGCTCGATGGATCGAGAAGCTATCGAGCATCTGGAAACTTCCTCGATGGATCGAGTAGCTATCGAGAAGCTATCGAAAATGCGATAAAAAGAAGCTGAAAGGGCTCGATAGATAGCCTAGCTATTGAGAGGTGTCCAGTAGCTGTCGAGATTACTTAAAAACAATTTTTCAAGAAAAGGAAAACACAGACATGAATGCAATCAAGCATGCTATACAACCAAAGATCCAAACAACATTTTAAACTCTCAAAATCATCTCTCAACAAGAAAAATATCAAGCACATAGATCCAAAACACACACACACACACACACACACAAAACAAGTCTAACTAATTTTATATTTCAAAAACATTGTACTTGCACATGTATCAAAAGTAATAAAGAATATTGCGTGTTGTGTGTGAAAAACATCTCAAGATTGCATAAATGTCTACATGTTATGACGATTTGAGATATGAGAAAATCACTTTAACTCACACACAATCATAACTATTTGATGGGAACTATCACCTTTGAGGTACATCCTATAACTCCCACATCTCCTAGAATATACGCATGCAATCATATATAAATCATTTTGATTCTTTTCGCTTTTTAATTTTTTCTTTGCATATTTTTCTTTTAAGCGAACCATGCATGGGCATATAAGAGATAAAAAAGAAATACCCAATGATGTTAAGCATTTGACATTCCACTTTTGCTATGCCGAAGCATACAAATGTCATTTCATAATTGGCGGGCAACAGTGGTGAGATGGTCATTTATGCATTTCTCTTAGGATTTTCTAGTCCTTCCCATCAAAAAGAGTGATACGAGTCTTAAGTACAAGAGATTACTTAATCTTACTCATCATAAATACGAGTCACAAAGCTTACTTGCTTAATTGTGCATAGAGATGCTCATCTAAGTTACAAAAGATACAAAGTTTAGAAAACTTTGTTTCAATGGCCATCCAAGGTACACAAGTACCAATGTACACAAACACATACTGTTTTTGTATTTTTCTGATTTTTCATTTTTTTTTTTTTTTGTGGAAAACAAAGTAAAGCAAAATTGAAAATAAACAAACAAAAACATGTTAAACAAAGAAAAGTATAAAACTAGACTGACTCAAAACATGAAAGCAAAACACACAAGTAATGCAACAACAAAAACAAGAAAGGGAGAGAGAGAAAAGGTGACTAAATCACTTGGAGCATTTTTCCTTCTACACCTTGGAAGAACCTTTTCGTTTAGCAAACCCTTAATCCGGCGATGAGGGGGAAGAATTGAAACCGTTTAAGTTCGAAAGGAACATAAGGGCTTTAAGAAGATCTCCAGGAGGAGTAAAAGAGGATGGAAACAAATTCTAGTTTCCCGATGAGATCATGTTGTTGCTCTGTTGAGTGGCTAACCACTTGTAGCAATTAGGTCGAGTATGTCCAGCTGCTCCACAGTGATGATAGAGATGCTGCTTCTGCTATTTAGGCTTTTGAGTATTTCCCTTCTTAGCCCTAGAGTTTTTTATCTCTTTCTTATCCTGCTTAAGGGGTGCTCCTAAGATAGATTTAACCTTGTCTATGTTCTCACTAACTAACACATTTTGCACATCATTGTTTTTAGATTCAACATTATTACTAGGAGGAACGAAAACACTAGTACTAGTAGAAGAAATATTAGGAGAAGAGAAATCATACCCTAAACCAGTTCGATTGGAAGTAGATTTCTAAAGACTGAGCATCTCATCAAGCTTTGCACTTGAAGTCCTCTCCAGTTAAGCTCTAACTTGAAATAGTTTCGCTTCTAGTTTTTTGGTTTTCTCGGCCAAGAAATTGTTCTCAAATTTCAGTGCTCCAATGGTTTGATTGGCTTCATCAAACTTGGTGGAGATTTCTTCCCGTTCAAGCTCCACATCACTGAGCTTCTTGGTGGCCAACCTATACAACTTCTCATGCTTTTTTAAGACCTTGTATAACTTTGCATAGGCTGTGTGGATGTCATCTTGTTCATCCATCTTTTCAAACTTAGACTCCACCATGTCTTCTTCTTCATCTACATCTTCAACAATTCCCTCAGTAGGATTTACGTTGGCAGTAAAGGCATTTAGGATTCCATCATCCTCAGGCTCAGTGTCACTCAATGTAGCAGCAATTGCCTTGCTCTTCCCAATGGTCCTGAGATACGTAGGCACTCTTGTTTCATATGACCAAAGCCTTGACACCTAAAGCACTTTGGTCTTGAGGGAACAGGGTACTGACCGCCATCCCTAGCATCCTTTGTCCCCTTTTCTTGGCTCTTGTACTGTGAAGAATTGGATTGCTTTCGGTTCTTATCGAATTTTTTACCATTGTCATTCTTCATGAACTTTTTGAACTGCCTTATGATATAGGATTTCATCTTAGAATCTTCATCGTCTGAAGACTCATCAGTGTCACTGCTTTTGGCCTTCAATGCCATGCTCTTTCCTTTACTAGATTTCCCTATCCTTGTCAAACCCAACTCATAGGTCTGCAAATTGCCAACCAACTTTGTCAAAGGAATTTTGTCAATATCCTTTGATTCCTTAATTGCGATGATCTTGGCATGAAATCTCTTGGGTAGAGATCTAAGCACCTTTCTGACAATCTTTGGTTCGAGAATGGTTTCCCCAAGATTAAAGGCTAAGTTCACTATGTCGTTGAGCTTGGCATAGAACTCATCAAATAACTCATCTTCCTCCATCTTAATCTCTTCAAAGCTCGCGGTAAGCCTTTGAAACTTTGAATCCTTGACAGCCTTGATTCCTTCATAAGTTGTCTGGAAGATGGTCCATGCTTTCTTTGTAGTTTCAGTAGAGAATATCTTCTTGAACTCCTCATTCATGACCGCATTGAATAACGTATTCAATTCCCTGCTGTTGAAATTTGCCGCCTTGATCTTACCATCATCCCAATCGATCAGCGCTTCCTTCAGCTTGGTCAAGCCTATCTCCACATCTTTCCACACTTTTTCATCTAATGACTGCAAGAAAACTCTCATGCATACTTTCTAGTATGCATACTTAGTGCCATCAAATAAAGGTGGTATAATAAGAGACTGTCCTCTATCCACGACAAACAGGGGTCAATGGATCATATAGCAAAGATTAACCCTAATCAGAGTGTGTCTGCTCTGATACCACTTGATAGGCCAAGAATGTATCTACCCCTTGTGATGAATTAACAAATTAATTAGCCAAGTTAATTAATTAATTCAATTAACATGTAATACACGTGGTAGCACAAACAAATCACCAACTAAGTTAAAGTGCAGCGGAAAATAAATTGACACGGTGATTTATTTACGAATGGGGAAAACCTACACCGCAAAAACTCTACTGGGTGATTTTAAGGTTACCACTCCCAAGAATTCACTATTATCATAACAAGCGGTTACAAGGAATCTCAGTACCTTATACCAATCTATAGTTGAACCCTTACCCCAATCCCCAATTGGACTAGTTCGATGCACGGCTCCCAGTACATGACTAACCAATTCGATGCGAGGATTCCTGTACGCGGCTTACTCACCAACTTGAGAAAGATGTTGGCTGCAAAATTCTTCAATTCATCACACGATGAAGATCATGAAGCTCCTTGGTTACAAAACCCTACGGTGTACAACCACAGCAGTTGCTTCAAGAGAAAGATGAACTAGGGCAAACTCTGTCTCTAGTCACAATTTGCATGAACACAACTTTGATTCACACTTGCACAACCTTTGATAGCTCTTAAAACAATCCTTATATATGTTTAGGGTTGTGAGAAAAGAAAGCTCAAACATGTATTCACAGATTGAAGTGAAATCAGATCTAAAAAATTGATTTTCATAAAACTCGATAGATAGCTTATTTGTTAAGAAGCTGTCGAGAATCGGGCTAAAACAACTTCATAAACCTCGATAAATACTAGTTGTTGAGCTTTAAAATCCAGCACTTCTTCACTTGAGTCTTGGACAGACTTGCATGGCTTTAGCACTTGAACTTGAAACTTTGTTCTTTGAAGTATTAAACACATACTAGATCTACCAAATTACAAGTAAAGTGCGTTTTGTCAAAGGATTAGCCAATTCAATATTGACATATGTTCCTAAGATTGATTCACTTATGTCCTAACACCTGCCAATGCAACTCTTCTCTATGATCTTAATTTCGTTGATATCTACACTGGAAATAGAACTGAAGGAAGCCCAAAGCAATAACATATAAATGGGAAGCCCATGAAGATCAAGTGAGTTTCTTGTAACCCAGGAATTGAAATTTGTCATTGTAAGATAGAAGTTTAGATGGTAATCCAAGCATTTAAGACCCTTTTTGGACTTTATTTTCTGCACACTTTGCCTGTGAATCAGAGATCATAGACCTGTAATAAATTAGCCTTGCATTGGGATCTGCACTAGCAAAATGGTAGAGGGAATTGAGCAGTTGTCACTTATCTCCCTAAAACCCTAATAAACCATACTTCCTACTCTTATTGATTTGTTCAGTTAATGGCTTACCTAGTTTGAGTACTAAGCATCTAATAAAAGATTGGGGATGTGAAAGGTTGATCTGTAATGGTAGCTGGTTGGTGATGTATCAATTCTCTATCAAACAAAGCATAGCAATCTTACTAAAATTATAGAAACACCATGGGAGGTCAAACATAATTATAAAACAGAAAAATACATGAAAATAATGTGTCTAATTGTCAAAAAGGTAGATTTTCATTCCAAATTTTATGCCTTATGATGGCACCAAGTATGCCTTACTTAGTCTTAGCCAACAACCCAACACACATGTAAAGGAATCAACCAACATTTTGTGTGAATATAATCATACACAACACAATTACAGACACAGGAGAACTCTCCCAATATTTATTACTTTACTGCGAAGTACAAAGTACACAAAAGCTTCCTTTACAAAAAATACTCACTTGGGATACCTTAGTCAAAACCTGCCACCAATGCTTACAAAACTCACACAAATACACAAGAGTACACTGTTTTATCTTACAGCACGTTCAGTTTTTCCCATTACAAATGTTTTTAACACCCCAACAGCTTTAAGGAACACAAGCTGGAAATACTGTCAATCGAGTTCTCCAAGTAATTGCCTCCTGAACTTGTTGCGCCAATCTGGGAGCTGCCTTTGGGACACAAGTTCTTGTTGTCCTGGAGCCTTTCCACCATGCTAGCACACCAAAAAGGCTGTACCATGATGTTACCACTTGTTTTACACGTGTACATGTTTCAGACCATCACAAGCCATGCATGCACACTCCTGGCAGTCCAAGCACATGCCCAGAAAATCAACCTTGCTCATTGCAAATTAAGTGGAGGGCTTGGCCTGTGCCAATGCCAGTATGCCACCTCCCAAATCTGGCCTCACAGCAAATCGCCACCCATATGCAATCCAGCCATACTTTGCCAAGCATGCCACAACCCAATTTCATTTTCCCACATAAGCTCCATGTCACACTCTCAGGTGGCGCAACTTTACCGTGCACACAAGCAGCCCACCCACTGCTCATCATTTTGTCCATGGCCAAGCCGACTCAAGGCTACCATGGCTCACCACTGCACATGCTGCCCATAGCGCACACATAGCTTGCAACCTGTCAGACCATGACCAAGGGCCCATCACATTAACAAGGCCACTAACATGCTGCCAACGTAGCACACTCATGTAGTTATGCACCACAACAAGGCAGAACAGCCCGCTGCTGCCTCAAAGCTTCTTGCTCAGCCCATGGCATGCCTCTTTCATGCCCATGGGTTCTTGTAGCCACTCTATCTCGTTTCAAGGGTCTAACACCAAGTATGGTGCCAAAGAATATGTGCTTTGGTCTTAAGGCCAAACTGGAGTGACTCCTGTAAGGAATATGGTGCACATGATGTGAACATATGCTGTAGGATGCAATGATACAATGGTCCCAAATGAGTGATCTCTAAGGTCATAATGTCCTGCTTAGTACTTCGTAGCCATCCATAATGCTAAGCCTCATACTGCAGCATCGTGTAGGTACATGTTCACTGATTGGATAACTCTGGTTATGTATTTGTTTTGGCTTAGTGGTCTAATTGAAATCACTGTGAATACCAACACACTGTGCCCCCAGAATATTAAGGACAAGATACTATTACACAATCAAAAATTATTTGTTAAATTTTATAGAATGCTTTACATTACTTGCTGACAGTGGCACTGAGATGCTTCCTCTCCTCTGAATTTACCTGAAATAGGCTTGGTTCTCAAACTTCAGGGTGCTGAAGTGCATCTTCGTTCTCTAGTATGGACCAAAATTGTATGGAAGAATCCATGGCTGACAGTAGTCACCTTTCTCAAAGGACAAGAAGTGCCTATACCTGCCTAACCCAACTGCTTGCCAACTGTGTTCTTCCTGAAGACTACTACCTATCTTTTCTGGCGGTAATTGATCACCCTGATTAATTTGAGTAGGGTGTTTGTGTTTTGCATATGGCTTCTATGTGACCTCATATATAAGTTGGGTTAAAATGAATAAATAAAAGTATATATTACTATGAGTTTTTTTTTTCAAATCCTACCCCCCTCCAAAAAAAAGAAAAGAAAAGACCTGTTTACCAAAAAAAAAAAAAAAGATTTTTGTTGCTACTTTGACAAGTCTGTGTCTTGGCTTTGAATAGTCCCAATTTCATTTCTCTTTATTAATTGAATCCTACATGCAAACTATAACTGCCGGATATATTGTGCACTTTCTTGATCATCTACTATTGCAAATGCTCTTCTAACAAATCAATCATTTAAAAAAAAAAAGATTGTACTAAATGATGTGGAAACTCTATTATCAAGACACATGTAGCATACTATCCACGACCCTTTCATCTTTTGGTATGTGGTTTTTCTACAATTTGTTAGCATATATGGCATTGGTTTCTCTACTAATCTCAAAATCCACTTCAATTGCCAATAAACCAGCATATTATTGTATGATATAGATATTATCCAAATCAAATGGCTAATTAGCCAGCACTCTTGGGATGTCTTCTCATTTCTTTCAGCTTCCCTTCTGAAATTTGCATGTAATTGTTCCTTCTTTTTCCTTCAATTACATATGGGCGAAACAAGTGTTTTGTGTAGGTAATTGTAGGATCTACCTTACATATTAATGCACACCATTACTTTGTATAATAAATATATTTAAAAGCATCTCTTTAATAAAGCTTGTCTTAATATATCAATGGATTTTTGTGTTTACCATCCCACCAAGTTAAGTTTATTTAAACAAGATTATGGATTAAATATGTTATGAATCAGAAATTGGCTTCAAAGTAGGAATGCACTAGATGGAGAGTGCTCCTTTCATTTTCTATATTAGGTGAATGTTATTTTTCATAGTTAGATATATACAATGGAGATAGAGTGGATGTGCTTTTTGAGATTCCAGGTATTTCACGTGAATCTTTCTGTTCATGGGACTGATGTGTGCCTTTACGTTTCCTTCAGAGAAAGGAGAGGTAAAGAAAAAAAGTTAAGAAGGAAAAAAAAAAAGATTCTTTCCTCACGTTTGGCTGAGTGGGTAGAAAAGATATGCTTTTCTTAGCAATCACTTTTCTTTACCTTAGCTCTTTCAAGGAGCTTGATGTATTTGAAATAATTTGAACTCTGTATCATCTCTTTTGAATAGTATACCAAGGCATTTTTCCAAATCTAAGGGTAGATCCACTTTCCAAGTTCAACAAGTGTTATAACTGGAATTTTTTTTTTTTTTTTTTTTTTTAAATCTAAAGCTTTGTTTACGAGAAATGTAGATGAAATTTTTAATTTTTTTTCCTCACAATAAGTGGGGTAGGTCAAATGGGAGATTTGAACTCAAGTTCTCATTTATGAGAAAATTAGGAAATACAACTAAACTACAAGACTTTTAACAAAATATTATTCTTAAGATTACCCATCTGTTGTTTTTTAATAGGAATTTGAAATATAAAAAACCCTTTTTACTAATGAGTGGCATTTGGCAAGCATCTATTATGTTTGTTTTGATGACTGAATCTCTGTTGTTTTCCCCCAATTTCTGTTATTTATGCTTTTGATAATTTTTAAAAGCAAACTACTATAATTAAATTGAATAAGCAGCCAATCTTAGTAGCGCGGGCATTAAAATAGATGAAATACTTATAATTTTTTTAAAAAATTGAATAATCACGTCAATTGGAAGCTTCTTTTACACGTTGGAGAAATATGGTTTTAAGGAGCAGTGGAGAACATGGTTTTTTTTTTTTTTTTTTCCTTTTTTGGTATTTCCACAGCTATATTCTCTATTTTGGTAAATGGGAGTCCTTTTGGATTTTTTAATAGTTTAGGGGCTGATGACATGGTGACCCACTCACTACAAAAAAAAAAAGGGGCTTTAGCCGCATTTCAAAAATGCAACTATAGACCCTAAAAACGCAGCTATAGCACAATAGCTACGTTTCTATAGCCACGTTTTTAAACGCTGCTTTAGCCACGTGACAATAGCCCCCTGCGGGGACCTATAGCTGCGTTTTTTTGCCCCTATAGCTGCACTTTGTAAAAAAAGCGACTATAGACCCTTTTTGGGCTGCGTTTAAAACGCGGCTATAGGTACAGTTTTGGCTACATTTTGAAAACGCAGCTTTAGGTATTTTTTTTTTTTTTTAAATTCTGGGTTATTTGTTTTCCCCAAAAAATTCAAAATTCAAATCTGCTAAAATGCTAAAAGTTAAACACAAACCCAAAAAATTCAAAATTAAGCATAAACCCAAAAAGTTCAAAATCAAACACAAAATACTTACAATACAAACACACCCTGAAAATTCAAAATCAAATACAACATACTCACAATACAAACAAACCCAGAAAATTCAAAATCAAACACAACGTACTAACAAGAAGAACACAAACCCATGAATCTCCTCTCATTCAACAAAACCAACCCAAATCTAACACTAAATCCATCTAAGGAACACAAGTACGAGCTCAGAAACACAAAAGAACAAGCTCAAGAACACAAACACATTTAAACATAAGCACAATATCAACAACACAATAGCACAAATTGAAATTTTTCAGCATTTCCTCCATTTTCTTACTAACTAAACATAAAATAACAAAAAAAAAAAACTAGACCTATAGACAAATCAGTGTGCTTGAGATGAAGAAAAAAAGAAACAAAGAAAAAAAGAAGAAGAAGTAGCTGGAAAGAAACAAAGAAAAAAAAAAAGAGTTGTGCTGGAGTGAAGAAGGAAAGGAAAAAAAAAAAAAGTCATACCTTGTAGAAGAAAGGAGCAAAAAAAGAAAGAAAGAAAAAAAGAAGCAAGAACTCCAAAGAAACAAAGAAAAAAAAAAAAAGAGTTACCTTGGAAAAAAAAAAAAAAAGAAAGATTAGGGAGAAAAGATGAAAGTAGGGATAGGTGGGGATGTAGGTTGGAAAGGGGGGCACGTGGGAAGCTTAAGAAAAAATTTTATTTTATTTTATTTTTGTTGTTACATATAGCTGCGTTTTTCAAAAACGCAGCCAAAGAGGGACCTATAGCCGCATTTTTTGTAGTGACTATCGCCACTCTTATTTGTAATAATGATGGAGGTATTTGAAGGTTGTATATGGGCAGTGTATTCGGGGGTTTCCTTTGCTGACTCATTCTCAATTGTGTAGGCTTGGTCCACATAATGAAGAATGAATATATTTAATCCCTTGTACGGAACTCTCACTTTCCGTACGAGGGTAAAGGAGGGCTCTCCGCCATACATCATCTCTTCATGCCTATAGCCGGGCTCTGTATTTCCCTGTTGAGTGTAAGTCATGGCAGCACCTTGCTAGTGTAAGTCCAGATTTGGCAACAAAAAGGCAAGTGTGATGGCGCAACAATAAGTAGGTGCGATGCATCTAGGGTGCATGAAGACACATGACTCTTATAGGTACCTTGCTACTCCTTTTATTAGGTGGTGGTAGGTCATTTGCCTCCCACTTACACCTGACGAGGTGGGGCGTGAATCCCCACCGGGTAGTTTTTGGTTCAAGAAACCAAAAACAATATCTACAACTAACTTTTAAACATTCTATAAAGGATTTTACTAATGTGTGCCCTAAGAGCACACAATAGTATACTATTTTTAGAAAATATTTTTCAATTTTCGATAAAATATTTTCAAAAATAGATTTGTTAATGTATGCACTAAAGTCAGAAAAACTCTATCATGTTTCTAGTGCATGTTACTTCCCTCTCACAAAGGGGTGGACTGGACCCATGTTACTTCTCCTAAGAGCATACATTAATCGGACCCTTGTTTAAATACTATTGTTAGATGTCATTATCAGAGTACAAGATGGTACAGTCGCATTTATTGTAAAACGTGTCAATGCAAAGCATGACTTGGTAAGTGACATCAACCTGCCACGACTTGTTATGAGACGTCAACTTACCAACAAAAGCATTACTTGCCTACGCATTATGGAACGAAGAGAAATGCAAATGTCACCTAAAATTTTTTTTACAACTTTTGATACAACTAGCAATTATGACTAGCAAAGAAAAATTAGTAGGTACTAGGGCTTTACATTTCTATTATTCACAACTCATCATATGATAAAATTGTAATAAAAATTGTGAATTATTTTATGAGCTAGTATTTCTCTAGAGAAAAAAAGTCTAGGGAGGGAAGTGGGAAGTGTATGGGCCTTGCGATACAATTGGTCAGATCAAATGTTGAATGGGGACGAGTAGGCCTATCAATTCTTGATTGAATAAAATTTCTCTCTAAATTAGTTTAGAAAAAAAAAAAAACTTTCAAACTCCTCACATATCTTTATATTGAAAGTGAATTTTATTACTAGTATACTTTATAATAAAAGTTGGATTCTAAAAAATCATAATTGGTAGTGTTCATTTCCTATGCTAACTGGTTATAATTATCTTGTGCTAAGTGGCTACCCACCCACTATTGAAGATTTGAATAAACTATATGATTCCTCTATGCTTTAAGATTGCTTTAAGATAGCTTTAAATCAAACCATAAATATAAAAAATATAAAAAATTGAAGCAGAAGAAGTTCAAATAAGTTGTAACTAAAACTTATCTAAGGACCAAATAATAATAATAATAATAATAATAATAATAATAATAATAATAATAATAATAATAATAATAATAATAATAATTATTATTATTATTATTATTATTATTATTATTATTATTATTATTATTATTTTGTGGGTAAAGAGAAAAGGAGAGTGGAAGGAAAGAGAGAGAAGAGTACTTTAAATTATTTTATTAGGTAATTTATATTATTTTATTAAGTTATATGTAAAAATTAGATCTGAAATGTTATATGAGTTGTAAAATGAATTAGTAAAATAGATAAAGTAATATTTGAAGATGTAAAATAAGTTTTTTTTTTTTTTTTTTTGCTTCTCCGGATACTAGAACTTTGAGAAATAGTGTGAAAGTGAGGGTAGTTGGGAGTAGATGGCGATATTTAATAGAAAATGCCACATATCTTTTACTTAGTTAATACAATTAATTGCAACACAAACGTTTTATAAAAAAAATATTTTTTAAATTGCTACAAATACATTTAACGTACAAACCTACACTACAAAAAAACTAGGCTATTGTGGCGGGTGCTATTGCAGCAGTTCCACCCACTAGCCTTGCACTACCGCAATAGTTCTATTACGGTAGTAACAAAAAACGTCGCTATAAATACACCTTTTAGTAGCATTTTTGGTTTTTTGCGGCGGGCAGAAAACCGCCGCCATATGCTGTCAGAATTCGTGTCTATAGACTTTTAGCGGTGGGTTATGCCCGCCACTATTGTGGCAACCTGTAGCGGTGGGCATTAAGCGCCACTATAGGGAACAAATTAAAACGACCTCATTGAACTTTTAGGGGTGGGGAGAAACGCCGCTATATGTGTAACCATTTTAGTGGCAAGAAAAAACGCCGCTATAGGGAATCATTTAAATCATAATATATGCGCCTTTAGCGGCACTTTTTGACCACCGCTATAGAGTTTTTCTTGTATTAAAACCACTAATTTTTTTTTTTTTTTACAAACCTGTTACAAAGAACCTGTAACTAATTAACACAATACCACAAATGTAACTAATTAACAACACCACAAATGTCTCCAAACTAATGTAATATTAACATCAAAATATATTATCAAATGCATATCAAAAGAAAAGATGTGGTCCTTTGTACACAACATTATATTAACTACATACATTGTCTATAACTATCATCATAAAATTAACAAAAGAAAGATGTGGTCCTTTGCACATAGAAAATCCTTTCAAAGTGTTTCAAAATAACTTTTAAACATTTGCAAAATATGTGTTTAGTCAAATGTGGTGCTTTGTACACTAAATGTCCTCAACATAAAATTTATAAACTGCCTGGTTGATGGGATGCAGCTGATGATATTTGGAGAGCTGGGGATTGTAGGATCAGAGAAACATGCTACATAAAAAAAAAGGCAATAATTAGGATACAACAATATCAAATATTGGAATCCAAAATTGCTTAATGCATGAGCATTACAAAGGAAATTTGGAGTTTCAAAGGCTGCAACTACAATATGGAAATCACAATACAACTATCAAACACCTTAAAGTATAAACTCAATTTCTACAACGCACCAATCACAACATGTTATACAAGTAGTTTCAAAAAATATTGTGTCCCTAGACTTATTGATTAGTATTACCTTGTCTTTGTTTGCCAATCAAAGGTACCAGAAAGGGAGGGGTGTGTTTTCTTCAAAAAAGGCAAGAACATCATGAATGCAACCCCATTGCAGTCAAGATCTTCACTTGAGAATAAGTAAAAAATGTAAAATAAAATTTCAAAACAGCAAATGGTCACAATTTCCAGGATATGTAATTGAAAAATAAGAGACTTGTAGTTAAGTGTAGAACATTCGTGAAATTCTAATGACTAATGCTCATGAACAAGAAACTCCACAAACCCATATTTTTCGTTAATGTATACAGATGAACTAATTGCTTATATATAGTTCCTCAATGTTGATTGACAAAACAACAAGTGGCATCCATTATTCAATATATTCAATTGAGTCAGAGCAAAACAAGAGGGCCTGCATTAAACATCAAGATGTGATAGACAAACTGTCAGTAAGACAGGCCACATGCAAAAATGTAAAGGATCAGCCACAGCCAATGAGTTTAGCTGAAAACGTCCCCTCACAATTGTAAGAAAGACAAATAAATGGAGGGTATAAACAGACTTCTCCAAAATGTTATAATCTAAAATGTAAAAGTGAAAGGAAATCACAAAAAGAATTACAATCTACGTCTCCAAGAACTAGTTTTTTAGAACAATCAAGCAGGCAAAATCTATATATGAAGAGCTCCTTGGTTATGAGCTCCATAAGCTATCCCTAAATTAGCATTAACATAAAATGGAACAAAATACAACACAATGAGCTTCATTGCATTATATAGCTACACATCTCCTATTAAAAGACCAACATTGCCAAATCCTTTACAGTTACTAGTACTAGGACGTGTATTATGACTTCACCTAAACTCTTGCATCGAACTTTCAAAATAGCACATTACTCTAAATCGATGTAACACATTCTTCACACACACACATTCTTCACATAAACACAACCAAAAAATTGGACAAGTCATCATTCCATTTGACACATTAGAGAGTAAAAGCAATCACTTTAAGTTTGTTAGAGATTAAAAGTAATCACTTTAAATGTTTGGGGCTAAAATTTAGGACCAACAGAGTATTTTGGCCACAAAAAAATATCCCTTATGGTGTGGCTTCAAAAGCAAAAGCAGGCCAAAGGGTGCTCCATTTCACTCTCTAAAAATAATTTTTTGAACAAATCACACAAATCCAAGAATACCTAGATGATCAATTATGCACAAAATACGAAATTTATTCATCAAGCAAACAAAAAACAATTTATAAATACTAAGTACAGCATGTAAGCAATTACTAACAAATACAATCAAAGGTAGCATGTCTTGAAAGACCTCCAACACAGAATTTTAAACCAAAATTAAACTTAGAAAGAAAGCTCAAAAATTGGCAAGTATAAATCATGTAGTTTAGAAAAAAAGCTCAAAAAACACAACACAAACCTTATTACTATCTGAATACAAATTAACCCAAAAACACAAATTAACCATTAGAAACCCTAAAATCAAAATCATTAATGCCAACCAAACTGCATTGTGAAGTTATTTGTTGCACTTGTTGAAACATGCGAGCCATTCTTTGCTCCATCTCTTCAAATTGGCTAAGTTTTTCCTTCATTTCGTCAAAAGCGGACAATTTCTCCTGCATCTCAGCCAAGGAAGCTTTCAGTTGTGCAACTTCGTCGTCCCTTGATTGACTTGATCGTATTTGAAGGTCTGTGATAGCACTCTTGCTACTTCGGCCACTTAGGCTTGGACCAAATCCTACCCCACGAATACAGCTTTTGCGCTCCTTACCCATCACTTTGGCATACACATCGTCCGGTGCCTATGCAGTACTACTACTTGTGTCATCTGATTACAGTTGATTTGAAGGTTTAGCCAACAACTCCTTCATTTTATCCTGATATTTGGGTTTGAACAAAACAAAATAATTAGAAATTAGCAACATCATTTGATTGAAGACAACAAAAATTATATTAAGAAGCATACACAATGTAATGAATACAATAAGATGCAGCCAAAATCTGAGCAAGAACCATAATTATCTGCCTGAGCTACTACATCCATTTTTACCTCAAAAGCTTCCTATTAGATTGAACATAGGATTCCATATAAAAGCAAGACTCATTTTCCATCATTCTGAACCATAAATAATCTTTTCAAACCCTATTGTAATTTATCCTACAATTCCATAAACTATAAATCTTCAACCTATTGTCAATCTACAAGATCATGCCATGAGATTGAAAATAATTATTCAAAAAAACACTCAAGTCAGCTGTAAACACTCAAGTTCTCATCATTAAATTCAAAATTTTCAAAAGGAAAAAAAAAAATTCAACATACATAGTCAGACAAGTAGTACAAATGGAACAACCCACACTAATAAAAGGGATTGCCACATACCAATAAGATATAAGCTTGCCAAAATAGAATGAATAAAGTCAAAGAAGAAAGCAAAACAAATGGACAAGAATTTCAATGGAACTTCCAAACCCTTGGTTGAGTGAGACTGAAATTTATAACCCTCAAGGAAACAAAATCCTAAAAAAATCAAACTATTTATTTTGCTTCATCACACATGAAAGTTCAATAGAGCTAACATAATGACCATATAGTTTGAAATCCAATCTCATTATCAATGGTAAACACCCGATAAGAAACTTAGTGCACATGCAAAGGCAACTATCAATAGCTTACTGATCTTCTGTTTCAACCAACACTGCTCTGAACAAAATCTCTCTTCTTCTTCTTCTTCTTCTTTTGTTGCTTATCTAATCCTTGGGGAACAAAACCGTTATTAACATTGAATGACGTGAAGATTTACTCATGAAAAATATAAGGAAAAAAGATAGTTGACATCATAAACCAGCCAAACATGACATTTCATAAAACAGTATACAATCATCAATATAGACTCACTAAACAAGCAAACAGTGTGCTTTCCTACACCTTAGATGTCATTTTTTTGCAGTGAGGGGTTCTAATCAAACTTAAATTTGTCTCTCTAAAAGGCAAAAGACCAAAAAATGGAGATTCTTAAATTTACAGATTTCAAATTCCAAGAATTTCAGTAAATTACAAGGACTAATAGGGGGTAAGATTCATAACACTCTTCAGTATTCTACATCCTTTTGGAAGATGCAGAACTTCCCCACACCGCCTCAAAAAAATAATAATAATAAAGATAGAAGTAAAAAATGAACTATAGATTTCCAATAAATCATGTGAGTGAGCAAAGGTTGAAGATAATGACCCTACTGCCATTGTATATCACCCATTTCAGCCATCCCCAAGAGGCAAGAACATAAGAATGAATAAAAGTTAGTCTGTACTTTGTAAAGGGAAAGATTAAACAAAAAACTAAGTGAACATAAGATGAGGACTACATGTGCCAATAATGATCCTTTTCCACCATGGCAGGTTGATGAAGAACCACAACTTAAAGAAGGACAATACTTCTCCGAGCATCATGCAATGTCAAAATCTACAACTGAAATAGTTTGTTGGTACATATAATATAAGCTCTCACCCATATTTCATTTTTAAGCTAATGAAGAAAGGTGTTGAAAATCATAGGCAAACCAGTTCCAATGGAGAAACTTAATGAATCATGACAATGCTAACAATGACTAGATAGGAAAGTATACTGTTCATAAAGTAAAACCTATTCTTTGGGCAAAAATAACCATCACATTTACAACATGGCAGTAATGAAAATCAAAAACACATAAGCACATCCTAAAAAAAAATAAAAAGAACATACCACTGCATCCTCAGTATACCAATGGTCAACAAGAACATCCAAATCTTTTGGTATGCATCCCCTAGGTCGGTTGCTCCTCACCTGTGCTTTGTTTCTTAAATGCGGTATGTAATGAGCCGTTTTCAACCTACACTTGTGATCCCTCCAAGCCTTCCCAATTTTTTGTAAAGTAAATGTCATCAACCCCGCATATACAATAGGATTAGTAGGGACGACGTATTTTCGCTACAATCAAATAGTTGAGTTAGCAAATTATAATCAAATAGTTGAGTTAGAATTAGAACTGCAACAAGCATGCTAAAATGCCATAATTACAAGTATTATAAGTTCCTGATTTACCTCTACAAGACGCCAACACTCTTCTTTAAGTTCTGCTGGCACGTCCCTCCAATCCATATATTTTATTGGGAACATGTAGGGTTTGTGCGCAATCGTCCTCAAGAAACCAGTGAAAGTCCTCGCCCTTTCATCAACTGGCTAATGCATACTATTTAGCGGCAACTCAATTACTTGGTCATCAGGAAGATCCCAAACCTCCAAGTACTTGCTTGGCCTGCGAGTGACATGTACAGGTGGTTGCACATCTGAAATTTAAAGGAGACAATATCGTGAAAGTAAGTAAACCAGAAAAACTTCCAACAAGAAAATCGAAATACATTCTTTCTTCTAGAAATCAAAACAAATCCTAAACACAATCTTAAGTTTTCTTTCTTTCTTTATTCATTTATTTATTTAAAGCAGTAAGGGAAAGGAAGAGCAAATCCAATTCTGCATATCAAGGATCCATGGTTACTTGGGGACGGCTTCTGCATATACTAACACACCTTCAAAAAATGTATGTATCAACATTGTCTGCTAAATATGAAAAGATTTACAGCTAAAAAAGCAGAGCTACTACCTGTAGACACCTTATTTCGTTCCTCAATTATAATGCATACCTTTTGCGCATGCATCCCCCCAATGATAAACTGATTAAATGATATGTATAACTCCCTAATCTCTCTCTCATTTGACACATCTTTATTTATTTATTTATTTTTAACTCCTTTATTTATTCATAGTTTTAATTGTCAAATTTTATTTTAAGTGCATTTGAACCAACCATTTTTAATCCATGCATGCTAGTCTTTTTTTTCGTTTTTCCACAAAATCCTCAATTTTTGAAAGTTATATAATAAAAAAAATCAAGTTTTGTCCCTCAAGCTCTTTCTGTTAATTTAACTTAAAAAAACAATTTCATTTTATTTCAATTATATTGGTAAGCCCAGCTTTAGTGGTTCAAAAGAAAAGGACAAAAACAAAACAGAATGATGAGAATGTACACTTTGGGTACACAGGACAGACACCTCCCACATTAAGCAGGTCGGCGTGCCCTCCTTTGGACGATTTTTGTCTGGGTTGACATACCGCTGTTCCAGCGAGGGCAGGCGTGGATTTTGAAAAAAACAGAGAGGGGCAGACCATATAAGGCCAGGGAAAAAAAAAAGAAGAAAAGAAAAGAGGAAAACAAGAAGACCATTTTTGTTTCCACTAGATTATAGAATTAGGATGGATTCATCTTTTTCTCATCACCAAAAATCATTTTCATCACACCTCTTTGCATTCTAATCTTTAAAAAGCTTTCAAAAAACACAAAAACACAAAAAAAAAAAAAAAAAAAAAAAAAAAACATTGAGAGATTGAAATTTCTTGAGGGAAAATCTGGTCCTGAGGGGGGACAAATCCCACACTGTACACAGCTTTTTTTCAGCACCTCTCTGTCAACCGTCGCCGGTGAAGCGTCGCGTGGTGGGGGGACCATCCATCAGAGAACTCCGTCGTCGTTGCCATTTGTCTCAGTGGAGTCACCATCAAACTCGTCCAAGGGTGATGGGTATGTTTTCAACCTTCCCACTTTTTATTCTTGCGTGTATCAGTTGTTTGAAGCTTGCTTGCTTTGCTGGGTATTTTCCTTTCAGTCTGAATGTTAAAGCTTGAAGCTTGGCTGTCTTGTGAACAAAGAGCAAAGTTTGGTTGTAATAAAAGAAAGCTAAAAGGGAAAAGTGGGGTTAAATCATGTAAGCATGTGATTTCGTAAAACGTGGACCATGCATTGAAGGCTTGTGATGAGACATAGTTTTTTTTTTTTACACCGTAGCTAGCCTAGACCCATGATCTTCCCAACAACGTCCTTGATTTCGGTTTCTACAAACAAGAATAAAAATACCCTTTTTTTTTTTATTATCAAGTCTATGTTTTTGGTTTCCACAAACAAAAACAAAAAATAAAATAAAATTTATTCTTTTACTTCAAATCGAAACTAAGCCACAAGCTAATCAGATTTAGCCCCACTCTTTTCTTTAAAAAGATTATAATCCCTCTAGGTTCCTTAAAATGAAATGTTTTCATATTACCCAGATCATATCTTGAAAGAGTTTAAACTTACACATGTTTTTTTTTATAGTAGTTATTATATCAATTCCTTGACATGCTTGTTAGTTTCTTAGTCATCATTTGTTTTTGTTATTAACTTGCCGCTTCTTTTTTATTATCGTTATCTTGTCTTATGATCTAGCTTTAGGCCACCATGCCATAAAATCAACTGCTTGCTTGATTTGGTGTAATGAACTTGATTAATAATATTGTGCCCATTGAACGATTAATTGAACATCAAATAGTCCTTACTTAATTAGTAGAGACCGGTAGACGTATCGGGCATGCATAGGTGCCTTGTACCTTCCCACAGCGTAATCTGACCCCCGGACTTGTCCTTGATGGACGTAGACCGTTTTCCTTATCCATTGAGTCAATCAAATAAAAAAGAAAGGTTTTTATTTCTTGTATTGTATTCCCTTAAAAAAAAATAATAATAAGTGGTGACTCCTCAACTTTCTTCAAATTCATGATTTTCCTAGTAAAAAAAATACTCTCAAAATCAAACCCTATCTTTTTTCTTAAAAACCTTTCCCAAGAGGCGTCATGTGGCCGTGTCCTTACTACCTGACAGCTAAAGAACTAGAGCAACTGTAGCACACATACACCAATAGTTGCACCAGGCTCCGTTAGTAATTTTTTGAAGTATATGGAAATCTAAAATTGCAAAAATGACTTTGAAACACAAGTAATACACCAGGTGCATTTATTGAAAAATGAAGTATATTAGAACATACTAGAGAGTTACTATCACCCTAAATTGGTCATAAATGATATGGAAAAACTAAAAGCAGAGAATTATATTCACAAAATGGGTTGTTTAAACATTTTACATATAAAATTTTAACCTTTTAATTGACAACATCAAGCACGTACCCCAATTTTACAATTTTAAGTAGCTTTTTAGATATAGCAGAGCTTTTAGAAGCAAATTCTTAAGCTATGTGGTGTCACAATTATATTAATTTTGTTTCAAGTTTTGAACCACCCCAAGGTGGTTCTGCTCTCATCATGTGTAGACCCTTAACAGCAGTTTTGTCTCTTAAATAAAACCTCCTATATATCTATCAAGATATTGAAATGAGTTCATAACTTGGGCCTAACAAAAACTAGCTACATATAAATATCTATCAAGATATATTTTATAGGTGAAATTACTTGGAAATGATACAATGAGAATTTCACATACAATACAAACTGTTAACACACAAATACAAAGATAAACAATGAGAACCCAACAAAAATAAAGAACAAATTGTAAACAAAGGTCTTTTCTTTCTCTATCTTCTTATTTACTAGTTAGTAGATGGTGGGGCATAATATTAGAAAATTCAACTTAAGAAATTAGCATCAGTTTAAATAAAGTGGAATCAAATTTTCAGTTTAAATTCAACTTAAGAATTTTTAAATAAAATTCAACTATCTAGGTGGATTAGAGAGAAGGCATGGATACGTGTTTTGCTTATTAAATTTGCAACTATGATTGATACTATTATTGTTTGAATAACATAATTGAGCATGATTGTATTGATTAGCAATTAAATGATTAACATGAACCTAACTATAGAACTTGACGTTTCAACATGCAAACAGGCATAACAAATAAAACTGTCACATTTAAAAAAATATAAAAATAGACAACAACCATCATGAGACATATAGGGCAGGGGCTGAGACATAGAGGCTACTCCTTTATTTATTTATTTTTGAATAGAGTTTTTAAGCAAACTAATAGGAAATTTGATATCAAGTTGTAAGCCCATACCTTGTGTAGAATTTTCGTGCATTTCTTGGTTCGTTTATTCATTCACATGTCCTGTAGAAACTCCTTCCACAGTTACGCTCTTGGAACGCATGCGCAAAATTGATTTTCACCTTGTCATTTCAACTGTCAAAGTGTAAAATAAAAACAAGTATATAAGCACAACGACAAGTAAAAAACAAGTTGATATGAATGAAATATAATGCTGGACACATTACATAACATAACAAAAAAGAAACAAAAGCAAAAACAAAAGCAGAAAAATGTAATATGAATGAACAATAACTATTCTGCATGTAACTAATTATTATTAACAACAACAATACTTGAATCCAAAATGCATTTCCTCCCTTTTCTGGTAGGCCATCGATGATAAATAGAGTATAAACCCTTAAATCACACAATCCAGCAGATCAAACAAAAACATAATTGGATATTTGGGCTTCACCAAGGTGGCATTTACACAACTGTCTTATTCTCATATTTCATTATTCTTTTTCCCTCTTCTGGCAGAATCCATGAGACAATTTCAGACCAAAAGTACATTGTATCTAAATGCCAATAACTAGCAAGAACTACATTCCAAAAACTTTCTATTTAATTAGTAAGGATATCAACCACACTAAATTAAAACATAGTTCAGCTTTAAAGAAACCCAAATACAATCTTGAATTCGGCAACCAAAATAAAAAAATAAAAACACACAGACAAACAGCAACAGAACAGTTATTGTTAAACTCCAAACTCCCAAATCAGCCTAACTAAACCTTAATCCAACAACATTATCTTACATGCCTAAAACCCATCATTAAAATTAATTAAAACAATAATAAAGCCCGATCTTTGAAAATTAACCAAGAAGGAACTGACTTTTACAGAGCAATCTAAAACCTTAAAACTCCAAAACAAAAACAAAAACAAAAACAAAAACAAAAAACAAAATAAAAAAATCAACCCCACAAGATGAGAGTGTAGAAAAATTATCTTAAACAGTGCATGCATGCAAAGAAATTTGAACTGAGCTAATTTACCTCTAATTTTCCTTTCCTTTCTACCATATTCTCAGCAACCAAACACAAACCAAGACCAAAAAAAGAAAATCAATTTCAAGCTCTCCATTTGAAAATCACAAACCAAAAAAAAAAAAAAATAGAGAGAGTGTTCGAGACAACTTACAGAGAGAGCATTTGGTTTTTGGGAGTGAAATGAGGTGGCGCCGACGAGGTGGATTGGGGTTGCCACTGAGTTGACGTGGGTTGTTGGTGGTGGAATTTTGGGTCAGAGAGAGAGAGAGAGAGAGAGAGAGAGAGAGAGAGGGTTTAAAAGATAAATAGTGTTTGGGTGGGATTTTGGGTCTGTGAGGGAGAGTAAGAGCTAGAGAGAGAGAGTTGGGATTTTGGGTCTCCGAAGTGAATGAGAGAGATATAGTGAATGAGAGATAGAGAGATACATTGTTTTTGGCAAAAATGAAACAACGCTAAAATGAAAAACCAAAAAAAAAAAAAAAAACTAGAGGGAAGATTTGGGGAGGGGGTGGATTTAGAAGGTCTATAGCGGCGATCTAACCCACTGCTATAAGTAAGGTAAAATGCCACAAAAAGGAGATCCTATTGCGCAGTCATACAAAACACCGCTAAAGCTTGAATATTGCAGCGTTTTTCTCTACTGCCGCTATAGCATCTGCGCAAAATAATGTATTTATTGCAGCGGGTTTCAAGAGTGCCACTATATCTACGTTATCGCCACTAAAACATATATATGGCGGTGGTTTTATGTCCCGCCGCTGTAGGACATTGCAAAAGTCTATACCTATAGCAGTGGTCTCAAAAAACTCTGCAATAAATCCTATGTACATCAGCGGTCACAAAAAATGCCGCAACAGGCGACATATAGCAGTGGTTTTTGCACCCACCGCAAAAAATCGCCACAATGCTCCAATTTTTTTGTAGTACTATTATTATACACAACATTTATTAGAAGGGTAAATTATGTATTTTATCTTGACCTTTATGTTGCGTGTTGATTTGGTTACTAATCTTTTAAATAAATTAATTTGGTTCCTAATTTTTTATATTTGGTCAAAATTGTTTGTGCCATTAAATGATGAATTAAAAATGTTAGCGTGATTAACTGTTAAAATATAAAATATAAAATATTTTTATGACATGGTAGATGGAATGTGCATTGCAATGTAAACAAAATGCTATTAGGAATGGAAAAATTTGCCACCGCATAACCTTGGTGCTATGGTCATACCATAAGTATAAGTGTTTGTGGGTTGTGGGGGCAAGGACCGAGGTTTAAGTCTCCAGGAAGGATCTTTCACACACATACACTTATATTAAGCTAGAATTGAATTTCTATTTTGTATAAAAAGAATGACAAATTTTTTTCGACCCACAACTACCCCACTCGACCCTAATGAGTGGGGTAAAACCCAACCTGCTAAGTAAATGGGGGTAGGTTTGGGTTTTAAAAACTGTTGAGGTTCAAAAACTCACGATGTGGTACCAAGGCCTAAAACAACACAAATGATTGAAATCTAGAAAAAACATTTGGGCTTTCAATAAAATAAAAAAAAGGGAGGCCCAAACCCCATTAAGGGTCCATAAGGAGGGACCTAAATCCATGAATGGACAAGTTTTGGACCTCACGAAACAAAGGAAAGAAAAGTCCAGCCCAGCTCTCAAAGGTCAGGAAAATCGCTTGCTCTAATAGAAAGTCCGGCCCAGCTCTCAAACGACTAGGATACCTAGGGATTTCCAGGAGCCTGGGATCCTTGGGATGTGCAGCAAGGCCAGGTCGGGACTAAGACAGTTCAAGGGGGCATGCCCAAAAACATGAAGAACGAGGACATATTTGTCTTTATCAGTTACCCAATGATGCAGAAAAGGGATTAGAAGATTTGGGAGCCAACAACTCATGAGTAAGGGTCTGGTACCTTGGGGAACCCAAGAAGAGGAACCATGAAGGAAAATGACTGGGGATCTTTCAGCCAGGTAGGAAGGAATCAGCTCACTTGGGAAAAATGATAAAGGGAAAAGCAGCCAAAAGGTGGGTCTAAAAAAGTGGAATCTAGAAGCCTTGAAAAAAGAAGGACCAAAGGTCAGCCCTCTAAGACCCCTCAGAATGGGAAAGTCAGCTAGGTCTTTTGCAAAGGGAACCTCAAAAGAAGGAAATAATGAAGAATGAGGAAGAGACCAATTACCAATGTTGCTGACACAACATTGGTTCTAGTACCTGGGGGAGAAAATAGAGGGAATCAATGGTACCCCAGAAACCCTAGGATGGGACTATAAAAGGGGAAGCAGCCAACAATGATTGCCACTTAAGAACACACTTGGATTCAAAGGGATTCAAGCTTCGCAAGTCTCAGAGGCCTGAAGAGCCATTTAAGTCTGTGATTTTTGAACTTATTTGGACCTTGTAACACGTTCTAGTGAGCATAATATATTACAAAATTAAGAAAATGATGAAACATTCCATATTATCCTAAGGATCCCTAACATTTTTTTTTACATTGCTTTCTTTTCTTTTCCTCGTCATTTTGTTCTTTACTGTTCCTTGTTGTTCAATACGTATATGCTTGTTGTATTTTAGTATGTATGTGTTGTAGGATCTGTGCTTTGTGCACCATTTGATTCAAAATCAGCCAAATTTAACTGTGGTGAACCAAGCCCAGTCCCTTAAAGCATAAAGTATTCGGCCTAGGATCCTTGTTCCTTCACTTGGGCCTGTGTGCTGTTTTTTTACAACAACAACAAAAAAAACCCACACAAAACCCAACTTGGGTCGGGTTCAGGTATTATGCATACCCGACCTAAACCTGACCCGCACATATGTTATAATTACTAAATTACCCTAAGTATATATATACCCTAACTATTCTATTCCTGTCCAAACCCTAACTTAATTTCACTCTTAATCTCTCAGACTCAGCCCACCGCCCTTCTCACCCTCAAGCTCTCAATCTCACCCTCATCCATCCTCATAGTCACAACCACCGCCTCCTTCAAGCCATCACTCTCACAGTCTCACCCACCTGCCTAAATTGCATTTTTGTTATTTCTTGATCGATTCGTTACAATTTGCAATGAAAACATAGAGATGATTTTCATTTTGGATTGATTTTAATTTTTTCTCATGATTTTTTTATTTCTTTTTCCTAAAGTTTCTCATCAACCAAACAGGAATTTGCTAATTTTTGGTTGATGCGGAAGATTTGGCGGTGTTCAAATTTTGTTTGTACAAGATGAGTCCTAATTATTAACATAAACTATTTTTTTAAAAATGATAATAACAATGGTTATTATTATTATGGGGTTACTGTACAACGTGGGTCCAGCTCACATTTTGGCTCAGCTGATTAAATGAGCTTGTTGGACAAGTTCCTTGAGAAGTCTCAAATTTAAATGAGCTCTCTCTTTGTATCACATTTCAAGTGGACTTGTGCATGTATAATGAATTGATGTCAAGCGTGTATAAGGAAGAAAAGAAGAAAAAAGATAAAGAAATAAAAAGAAGAAAAAAGTGCTCTAAAAAGGCATTAATAGAGAAAATAATTTTGAAATTTTTTTATGAAAAAAAAAATTAGTTTTTTTTTTAGAGTTTTTTTTATATATTCTTTTAGTAAAATAATGTCAAAATTTTTTTAAATAGTTTATTAACAATTTTCCGAAGGGCATGTGTCAATATAACCCATAAAAAAAAATGTCATTTGGCCATTTGGTGGAGTGAGAAGTCCCAGCTCTGTTTGGTTGGGAGGATGGAAAAGTGAGAGAATAGAAATAATTTTAGTTTCCTTCATTTGTGTTTGGCTGAGAGGGTAGAAAAGTGGAGGGATGAAAAGCTTTTTTGCTTAGTTGAAAATAAAGTTTGTATAAATTTGCTATCATGTCCCTATTAAATAAAACAAAAAGTAACACATAATACTTTAAAAAAAAAAAATTGTGTATAGGTAGACACTTCATTAAAGTGAATAAAAATAATAATAACATAAGAAATTAAACCAAAACTGTTTTCTAAAAAAAAAACCAATCAAAATTAATGAGAAAATAAACATATGAGCACCCAAAAAAAAAAAAAAAAAAAAGAGAAGAAAGGTACACGTCCAAAAAAAAAATCAAAGAAAAAAAAAAGAAAAGAAAAGAAGCCTACACTTACAAAAGCAAAAGCAAAAGCAAAAAAAAAAAAACAAAAAAACAAAAGGGAGGAAAGCCAACACGCTACTAACAGAGAGAAAAAAGAAAAAGAAAAAAGAAAGCCACCTTAGAGACTTAGAGACTTAGAGGTGAATTCTATGGGTATTTTTGGAAGCTCATTTTATGAGTTTTTTCCTTCTAGTTTTTTCTCTATTTTGGAAAGAAAACTTTTTAGTAGGCCTGGATAGAAAACACCTAGGCCTCACCATTTATTTTTCTACTCTAAAAAAGTTTCCCTTCCTATTTTCTCTTCAAAAATTTTCATCCACCCTATTTCATCTTCAAACAAATAGACCCTAAGAGAGTGAGGACACTACAGTCTTGAAGAATTACGTGAGTGAGAGCAAGCAGAAGAGAAGAGAAAAACACAGAGAGCAAGAGAAATTGTGAGATATACACAATAAGAAAGAGAGTAGTGAGTGAAAAGAAAAAAAAAAAGACTTCTTTCTTTATTTAATTGTATCTTTAAATGTTGTAATCTCTATTTAATACTTTATAATTATTCGGAATTTGTTCCGTAATTTTTCTCTTCAAAGAGAAAGGATTTTCCACATAAATCTTTATATTCTTATATAATTGTGTTTTCACTATACTTTCATAAATTTATTCCCACACATATTAAATTTTCCCCAGTAGTACATGTATCGTATGATGTGTTATAAAATAGTTTTTTATTTTTCGGTTATTAGTTACATCAAAATTTTATATTCATCATTTGTCCAATTTGACCAAATGCCAAAAAGTTAAAAACTAAATTGACAAATTTAAAAGATTGAACGCAACTTAAATATTAGGGATGTACTTTACCTTAATTGCTAACTTGAATTGATATGTATTGAAAATTTTGAAGAATATATTGAAATACAATTTTTACGTCATAACTTTTACCACAATTTAGATGGTATCGACCGTGAAGGATAATAAAAAAGTGACAAGTCGTTGTAAAAAATAATAAAAAATCAATTACAATCTTCCGCTTTTGAATTCTGACAAAAAATTGTTACGGCAAAATTTGTGGTCGTATAATCAAATTCTTGGTCGTTAAGGCAAACCAATAATTGAACCAACCCAGCCTGTTTTCCACTCTCATTTTGGTCCCATGAAGGCAACATCAACCCATTACAGGCACAACACGTGTTGTGAGTGTCTTTTAAGAATTTAAGATGGAGTTCACCCTGTTTGATCGGATTGGAGTTAACCATGTTTTATAAGCTCTACACAAGCATTCTTTGAAGTCCAAGCTTGCTCAGTGAGCCAGCAACTCAAAGTCACAACTACTCCAACAACAACAGCAACGACTACGTCGACAACAAATACAGGTATATCCAGAATCCTCCCACCTTCTACATCTATCTCTTTCATCACTCACACATATCAACAATGCCAGAACCCACCACACTCAACCAAATAGACCAAAAGTCCATGTTCATTTAAATCGAAGGATCCGAAACCATAATTATTAAACCTAGACCAACTTAACCAGTCCAACTGGTGAATCGATAAACAATTATTTTGACTAGTCTGATTCTTTAATTATGACGTATATGATTTGATCAAACCTAACCAAACTAGATTAATTGGGTTATTTGTAACCCTTTCAAATTTGACAGTTCTTAAAGACATCGAGGTTTTTCTTCTATTTCAAATAATTAATTCATTTATGTAATTTTAAAATTTTACTTTATAAATAGTTTGATATTTGTTCTTTTGGAAAGAGAAGAATGTTATATGAAGAAAATAAAATAAGCTAATACAATATCATTCATTATTTATCAATGATTATTTCCAAAATGAATCTTTTAATTTATATAAATTTATTAGAAATAAATTATAAACTTTCAAATTAAATTGGTTTAAATTATTTTCATTTCAAAATTTTTTACTCTTCTCATAACAATTGTTTTTACCAAATCATTCTTACTTATATTTGTCTAGACAATTTTACTATGTGTCTATCTTTTCTTTTAAAATCGTATCTTTTAATTATATATTTTTAATAATAACCAATGACTCAATGACCTAAAACATATACTAGGTCAAGTATCAGTTCATGTATAATAACTATACTTAAACCACCGAAAGGTGGCAGTATGATGGTAAGAGTCTCTTGAATTATTACTTTTGCGAGTCCAAGTGTTGTGGTTTAAGTCGTAACGTTTTAGTTTAAAATGTTGTTTTCACATAGATAGCCCCAAGCAGCTTCGATGATCTCACGCCATAAAATTTGGGTTTAAGTGGTGGTACTATGCCCTATAAGTTCTTTTTTTGTTCATAAAAAAATAATAATAACTATACTTAGGAGTTACAACCCATCACTCAAACCTACAAAAATTAATCCAAAAATGTCGAATCCAAGGACCATAGTACAACCCAAAATTTTTAGAGCAAATCCCATTATTGTTAATTCAGCAACAAAAAAAAAAAAAAAAAAAATCCCAATATTGTCAAAAACCAATTAGCGCTTGACCCACATTACATAAACACATGCATTTTTATAAATTAAGTTTGACCCACATCTAAGGGCTTGTTTGAGATTTGCTTATTTTGTTGAAATTAAAATTTTTTTGCTGAAAGTACTGTAGATAAATGTAAAAGTTAGTTGAAATATTATAGTGAGACACATGAATAATATCAAAAAGTGCAGTGGGCTTATGAATAGTAGCAAAAATAAGTTAAATAGTAAAATAAGCTGGCTTTTTAATCTGGTGCCAAACGCATGCTTGGCTACCAGAAAAATTATACTTAACCTAAATTACATATATACCACACTCTTTACAAAATTTCAACTTCACCACCAAACTTTCACATAATTATAGTTATACCCACAACCTTTATAAAAAATTGTTTTGTATTCACATACATAATATTTCGGAATGTATTAGTTCATTTATTTTCATCTAATTTTATTTCTTAAAAAAAAAAAAAAAAAAAAAAAAAAAAGCGATAATAAACGACAGAAGTAAAATGTGCTTTCCGGAAAAGACATCGATCAACAAGGATTATCTTCGGTTCGCTCATTTCCTACAACAGCATATTCTCCCTACTTGGCTCATGGAATTAATAACACTATGAATGATAATGATATGTATCGAACTATGAATCTAATAGTTTCACAAATCACAGACAAGTAGCTATTGCTGGAGATACTAGTCTTCATACGGCTTTGGACTTTGGAGGTTAAGTCGGATGCAGCAGCTACATCATTAGAGCGATCAATTGTTTTTTGAGATAACCAAAGGAGATAGGTCAGGTGCTTCAATAGTTTCACAAATCAAAGAAGAAATGATGCAGACAGATGTAGCAGTGGAGATCAGCGAGCATGTCGCACAAGAAAACCAAAATCAACATCAGAAATATGAGAGTGAGAGTGAGAGTGTGTACTGTAAGTGCTCTCTTTTATCTCTTGTACCGTTCTAGGCGTACAGTTATACGTACAAAAAAAAAAAAAAGTGTCATTGGTATTGGTAGTAAGTTATTATAGGTTTTAATTTGAATCTGTTATTGAAATTACTTTTTTGTTCACCAATAATAACTGAAAACAACTTCTTATTTAGAATTTATTGTGAAAATGTTATAACTTGTAAATATAACATTTCTCAAAACAAAATAACCCACAAATGAGTTATCAAATAGAGAAATGCTATGTTAATAATATTTTCACAATAAATTCTAAATGACAAGATATTATTGGTTGTTATTGATGAGAAAAAAAGTATTTTTAGTGGCAAATTCTGATTAAAACCAGTAATAATTTACCACTTAAAATTTGTTATAAAAGTACTTTAAAAATGTTGTGGACATATCACTCTTCTCTAGGATGTTCTAAGCGAAGAGTTTTATGAAATCTTTTGTTTTAAGACTGTAAGTGCTCTCTCTTTATCTCTTGTACGCGTGCCGTTACACAAACAAAATGATGCACAAATGAGTTTGGGAATATCCAAACTCCTATGTGAAGAGTTGTATGAAATCATTTATTTTAAAGCATTCACGGCAAAGTTGCTAAAAATATAGCTTTTAATAACTCAAAACACTACTTTATCTATTTAAACACCTTATCTTATAATATATCTAACATCAAAGGTTTTATTTTAACATTCAACACATTAAAATAATATAAATAATACAATAAAATAATATATCTAATACAACAAACAATAAACACTATCATTAACACATTAAAATACTATTTTTTGAACACCCCCATTAAATTATTTATTTATTTATTTTGAGTTAAAGCTACAGTGAGTTGCTAGAGATAGCAGCTCATTGTAGCTCAAACTCAAATTTATTTGAATTTACCTTCTTTGCTGTAGAAACATTTTAGGGAATTGGTTGCTAAACCTTATTGGGGATGCTCTTATGTGTATTCTAAGTTTCCGAGCATTCATAGTAAGGTTGTTAAAAAAATATAGCTTTTAGCAACTCAAACATTACTTTATCTATTTTAACACCTCATTTTATAAAATACCCAACATCAAAAGTTTTATTTTAACATTCAACACATTAAAATAATATAAACAACACATTAAAATAATATATTAAACACAATAAACAACAACCACAACCACAACCATCAACATATTAAAATACTATTTTTTTTAAAACCTCACATTAAAAAAATAGTTTTTTGTAGCTCAAACTCAATATATTTTTTTTAACTTTACATTTTTTTCCTGTGGAATACATTTTTAGGGTATTGGTTGCCAAATTGACTTTTTAGTCAATTTTGCGACCTTATTGAGGATTCTTAAATAACAAAAGCTTTGTTAAAGCATTAGCATTTGGTAACTCAAAAAGTTAATTTATCTATTTTAACAACACACTTTACAATACACACAAGATCAAAACTTCTATTTTTCATATGAGCTAAAAACTATTCTTTTTTTTATTTATTTATTCATTTCTCTCTCTCTCCCTTTCAATTTTTTATTCATTTCTCTCTCACAGTGTCATGTATGTATCTCTTTTCATTTGAAGCAAACCCACACAACCACAAGGCCACCTCCATTAGATACGGCAACTTTGCTATGGCTTGATTTTTGTGGACTGAGGTGCTAAAATAACTTTTGAGTTATTTTAGCATCTTTATTGTGAATGCTCTTAATGAATAAGTGACGTTAGAAATATTATAGGTGATATATTGTAGATATTGAGTCTATTGACCGCATCCTATCATACAAATTTCAAATAGATTGATATGTTAACAGTTAGACACAACACAAAAAAATAATTGAGGAATTTAATTTTTATTTTGTTGATAAATCCCTCCACAACTCTTAGAAAAAAAAAATACCGGTACTGAATATTTTAAATAGTCTTTGGCATCTTATCCTTAATTACAACCAAAAAAAAACTCCATAACCCATTGAAAAAAAAAAAACAAAAACAAAAACAAAACCAATACAGAATATACTAAAATAGTATTTGGAAACTTGTCCTTAGTTGCAATAACAAATCTCTCAACATCCCATCGAAAAAAAAAAAAAAAGAACCAATACTAAATATTCTAAAATAGTCTTTGGAAACTTGTTCTTAACCAAATGATAAGTTAGTACACAATATTTTTAACATCAATTTAATAGAGTTTGGTCAAACAAACACAAACGTAGGAAATTGTTTTTTCCCTTTAGGTTCGGGGTGTAGCGCCATTCTCCCAAACATCAAAGGAGAAGGGTATATATAAATTTAGTTACCAGTCTCCTAGAATTTTGAGCGAATGGAAAAGAACTACCGATTTAGTTGGTTGTCTCTTCAAATTCATTTGAACCTTTCTTAAATTTTAGAATTCATTCAGAGAAACTCCAAAAAAATAATGGTACAAGAATTTTAAAAATAATAATAATAGGAAAAAGCTATTCTATTATGTTTCTAAACACAAATAGGTTGACATTAGTTCTGTACGAAGTTTTTAGGCATATTATAGAAAACAAATTGATGAAAAAAAGAATCTAATAGCTGAAATTTGGAAGTTTTGATGTGTTGTAACTTGTAATAATATAATCTCAGTAGAAATTATCTGGAAAGCTACTGAATAGTTTATTTTTTGAAGAATTAGATGATACTATGATAGATGGTTCTTGTGGCACAAAGATGACTTTTTCATAAGCCCTTGTTGCCTAAGATTATCATCTAGACTAATAGTTTGTTTGGATGGATGGGGAGTAGAGAGAAGTAGAGTAGAGGGAGGGAGAATAAATTAAATTATCTCGTTTGAATATTTTTTAAGGAAGGAGGAGGAGAGATTTGAAGGGGCTCGAACTATTTCTAATCTCTCATTTTTAACTCTCCAAAATTAGAGAGATTTGGAGAGAGAGTAGAGCATAGTAATGCTTAAACAAATAAATTGCCAAATTTACCATTGCCATATTAACAAAACTACAAACTATGAAAAGGCTAATATTCCCCTCTCCTTTAATTTTAAAATCATTCAAACAACGTGGATGATAATTATTCCCCTCTACTCTTCTCTCCAGTACTCTCCTCCCTGGCCTGTACTCCCCTTTACTCTCCTCTCCTTCCAAACTTCCAAACATAGCTTAAGCTTGAATTATCTCATTGAATTCTTTTTGGGTGGGCTTTCAAAGTGAGTGTCTGCATCCACTGCATCCGGTTGATGGCTATTATGCCTCTTCCTGCTTTTTTGGACTCTTTGACTCGTCTTTCAGCTTAAACTCAAATGCATAAGCCAAGATTCCTATTCCGGGAAGTGTTTTTTTTTTTTAATAGTCCTTTGCTCTTCACAAACCGTTGACTCGTTCATTCACTCGCTTGGATTCTGTAATGTTAAGTTATTGATTAGTTCATCGGTCGGTTGGTTAGGTACTTGTGGTTGGGTTATTAACTTGTCCGTATTTAATAATTTTTGAAAATGGTCCATATCATCTTGAACTATTGATAATGACAAGTGGTGGCTAATATAGTTTTTGAGAGAATGTCACATATTGGTGACTATGATGAGTTAAAACGAGTTTACTTGGATTATAAATCCTATAAAACTGTTAATGAGGTGCTTGATTAGCTGTAATAAGTCATTTTGAGAAAATTTCATATAGATTTAGATGCATGACTCTATTATGTTGAAGATGATAGAAACACTGCCGTTTCTTATGAAGCTAGTGACGTACGTAAGAGAGATAAGAGAAAAGCTGTGAC
Source organism: Castanea sativa (assembly GCF_040712315.1). NCBI lineage: Eukaryota > Viridiplantae > Streptophyta > Magnoliopsida > Fagales > Fagaceae > Castanea > Castanea sativa. The sequence continues at coordinate 122,895 of NC_134019.1, read as the reverse complement.
ACGAGCGATCACTAATTCAAAAGGCAGCGTTTCCTCAAACAAACAATTAAGATTAGGTCTGTTCAGGCACTGCCCGCTACTGATGGAATCATCCCTCACCGCACCGAGCCACCCAGCTCAGAGCTCCACTACAAGTGTCCCGCATGGTGGTCGGCAGCATTTTCTAAGTACTGAACCCACAAGATGCAGTGAGCAATGGTGGGTATTGCCCACTAATGAAAACCGCACTACACCGCACCGCCTACATATATATATATATATATATATGTTTCAGTGGCTTAGAGAAAGATCCGAGAAGATGAGGATGAGAGAGAGAGAGAGGGGGGGAGAGAGAGTGGCGATTGAATCTGAAGGAAGAAGAAAAATAAATTGAAATTAGGATTGAAGTTTTTTACACGTTATAAAATGAAGTTGTTTTGGGGTTTTATTTTTTAAATTTCTGATACTAAAAAGACGTCATTTTGGAATTAAAAAAAAAAAAAGAATTAAAAACTATGGAATGACATCATTTTATGCTAGGTTAAATTTCTTAATTTCTCACATTTATATCAAATAACCTCTCATTCTCTCTCTCCTCACAGCCTTTCGTTTGCTCCCTCTCTCTTCCCCCTTAGCCTTCGCCACTCGCAGCCACTATCCTCTGCCGCTCAATGCCTCCATTCTCCAAGCATCTTCCTCTCCTCTCTCCTCTTTCTCATATCTATTATTTAAAAGTTTCAAGAGAAGGTTTTGGTGGTCAATACCTAGGCTACTATGCTTCTCTTTGCTATTAGGTACGTGAATTTATTTGATGCTCAAGACGTAGGATACTAACTATGCTTTTTAGAAAGATTGTGAATTTATTTGAGATATTTTGTGTGGGTATTTGAGAAATATTGTGAATATGTTTTTTTTTTAATGAATATTTGGACTGTTTGATAATTCTGTATGGGTTGTTTGATTTGGATTGAGAATTTGTTTTTTAATATTTGGGTTGTTTCTTAACCGAACAAATCGCACTGAACTAGAATGGTGCACTACACCTTGTGTAGATTGGTTTCCACCTCCCCACAATTGAGGTGCAGCTAGGGTTGAGGGGAAACTGCATCCTATAGGTGCGGTGCAAAAAAAACCCTCAAAACCGGTCGCATCGCACCGTTTACAGCCTTAATTAAGACTAAAGCCAAATGACACCGTTTCTAGAGCAAGCTAGATATTTCAGAATCAAAGATTAGTTGGATATTTTGGAGCCAAAGTTGGTTAGAGCTCTTTGAAGTTCTGTTAGTATTAGCTCTACATAATTTGAAGTTTGTTATAGTCACTACAGAAAGGCTGGACCTATATAAGTTATGCATTGCTAATTATCATTATGCAAGAAGTTATTCAATCCATCTTTATATCTTTCTTTCTCTCTTTCTTTTCCTATCTCTTTCTCTATGTTCTTATAATTACTCTCTCACTACTCTTGGATCACTGTAATTCATACAGTTCTTTTTTCTTCTTCATGGTATCAGAGCCCATGGTTCATTCAACCACTCTTCCTACAACTCACTCAACCACTTCAACAATGGCTTCCTTAACTAATTCAGGCATAAACATTACAAATTAACCATTATTCTTGCTGTCCAATATGTCCAGATTAGTTCCTCAAAGTTTAGGTGTTGTGACAACCAATCTGAATCCTGAGTTTCAAATATAGAAGTCTAAAGAAAAGGCACTTTTGACCGTCATCAGCTCAACTCTATCTCCAGCAACACTTGCTCTCACTGTGGGATGCAATTCTGCCCAAGCAGTGTAGAAATTATTGGAGAATCTTTTCTCTTCAGTATCAAGATCTCACATCATGAATTTGAGGGGTGAGATTCACAATATAAAGAATGGAACTGACAGTGTGGATGTCTATCTACAAAGAATCAAAGTAGTAACAAGCTTATGGCAGTTGGTATTCTTGTTGATGATGAAGAATTGCTTCATATAGCATTCAAGGGGCTTTCAAAGGATTTTAATTCCTTTAGATCTACTATTTATACTAGGAGCACACAACTGACTTTTGATGAGTTGACAACTCTACTAAATGCAGAATAAGAGTCATTCACTGAGAGTGTTGAAATCAAAGATGCCTTTACCTTAGCTGCAAATGCTAGACCAGCAAATACCAATTTTAGCAACTCTAGATTCGTGTTTTATGCTAATGCTTGCCCAGCCAGATTGCAAGAACTCCTCCTCCTTCTTGTCGTCAGTAAGTCTCTCAAACTCTCACTCTCTCTCCCTTGCCTCTCGCTTGCTTCTGTTCTGAATTGGAATCGCCAAATCGAGCGAATTGGCATTTATTTTTTTCCTCTTTTTGCCTTGCCTCTACCTTAGCCTTTCTCCCTCTGTTTTTTCATTATTTTCCTCAGCCCTCATGTTTGTTTTGACTTGAGTATTAGGATTTTAGATATATATATATATACACACGTAGACCATTTTTTTTTGGTTTAGAGATAGGTATGGAATGTAATAAATAAGGGATAATTAATGAAATCTTAATCAAAATATTATCATTAATGAGTGTCTTTTTTAACCGTTGGATCTACTTAAATCCAATGGTTTAAAAAAAGGTGTAACTTGAACCTCTCTCTCTCTCTCTCCTCCATAATTCACATTTTTCTCTACTCTCTCTTTCTCCTCCATCACTCAAATCCCTCAAAGATGCAGTTGAGATTTTGGAAAGCTAAGTTGAAGAAGGAAAAATGACACATGCGAATTAAAATCTGTAAAATCTTTCCAAGTCTCAAATGGGAAAAAGGTTACATCATATCTTATTGAGGATCACATTTTAAACACCAGCATCCAAGACCAGAAATCAATCTTCACTTCATTGTGGTGAAAAATTGAAAAGAAGGTTAAAAAAAAAAAAAGATTTGACACTGTACACGGAATCAATAAAATTAGTGTACAGTTTCTTTTTACTTTACAAGGATTTTGTACATAGACACTCTTTTCTCTGCCTCAGATCATTAACAATTTCTGCCAATGCCAATGTAAATCCAATTGAGAGAGCAAAGGTATGCGAAACTGCACAATATTCTCAGCCATTGTTCACCTGCCGTGGATGAGATCTACTTCTTTGTAGCATTTCAGGAATGCTGGGTCCTTGCCTAGTCCTAGCAAAACAAAACCATAGTCACCTGGGAGCCTGCAATTCAATATGTTAAGTAGAGACCATGTGTAATAGAGAAAGTCTACCTGTGTCGGTGTCACAATTTCTAGAAGTATGACATGGTCGACGGTGAGTAATGGAGAAAAAGTTCATAGTCGAAAGACAGTTCAACAAGTCGTGACAAATGGTGTAATCATAGAAGAATTGTGTGTAATAGTTTTGCCAATGTAATTTAACATCTATATAAATATTTCACAAGATTTATAAGCTGAGAACTAATAACTTATGAGCCATCGAGCCACTCGGGGTCAAGAAAGTTGCCACCACCTTTAACAGCAGGGATCCAAGACTTCTTTGGTCGAGCAGCAGCCACCACAATGAACCTCTTAGACAGTAGCTCTGGCTCCAATACCAGCTGCAGAGAACAATGTCTGGCTTTTGTTCCCTCCACGCAAGAAAGAAGATCCCATCCCATTTAGAACTACACCAGAGCTAGTAGCCATCTCTCTTAGGTTGGTTGGTGATGAGAGAAAGTAGATAGAGTACATTATGGAGGAGAAAGATAGGACATAGATACATGTGAATTATGGAGGAGAGAGAGAGAGAAAAACATAGACCATTTTTTTGGTTTAGAGATAGGTATGGAATGAAATAAATAAGGGATAATTAATGAGATTCTAATCAGAATATTATTATTAATGAGTGTCTTTTTTAACTGTTGGATCTACTTAAATCTAATAGTTTAGAAAATGTGTAACTCTTTAGAGGTAACTTAATAAGAGTTACATCATTTATAGACTACAGATTTGTAATTAATCTAATGATTAAAAAAATAGTATTAAATGCTAATTGACTTACACCTTATTCAATTAATTAATAGCAATTTTGTTTCTCTCTCCTTATTTATTATTTAAAACCTTTTACATATATTCCTTTTTTGCCAACGACTTTACAAATATATTATTTGTGTTTTGTCTCTAAAGAGATTGCATGTTATGTTATTTATTAGTGTGGGTTCGTAATCTTTTGTTGTGTGCACGATTTCTAATTGGCTTTTGACTAAATACAAATGATATGATTCAAAACCCAATGTTGTTTAATACAAGACCGTATAAATATCTTTTCCTTCAAGAATGTATGTATTCCTTTCAAAGTCCAATTAGTATATGATATTATTGTTACTTGCTTTCAACCATGATCTTTAATTCTTAACAATGGATTCCAAGCTTATGAATTTTATTTATAAAATGATTATTTTTTTCTTGATTAACTAATTAAGATCATCAGTTAGTCTCTAAGATTTCAATCTCCCTACTTTCCTGCGCTATTTCAGATATTGAGGATTGGCATTTTAGATACTACAAGGTGGTGTGTATGACAAAAACCTAGGACTTTGCATTAATAAATTTCAGAGACTTAAGACCAGCATTTTAATGACTCGTGAAAGTTTTTTAGAAAATAGATTTTGACTTTGGTGAGTCCGTACACACCCTTGTATGATGTAACTTTAAAAATATGCAGCAGTTACATATCTAGCTCAAGGCGTGACATCATCAAACAATATCATTAATAAATATTAAATTTTCAGGGTCAGAAGGATATGAGTCATCTGACTACTTTGAGCCCAATCAAGTTGCCCAAAACGGTAAGAATTTTCTAATGTTTTTTATAAATATTTTTGGCTTTCTTTAGTTATTGAATTATTGTTGGATATATATTTTGTTTTCATTGGAACTATTATACAAAGGAAAAATAGTTTTTGACTTGTGGTGAGTCCTTAAACACTTGTATGATGAAACTTTAAAAAGTATGCAGCCTCACATATCTAGCTCATATAGTTGGGCTCAGGCGTGACATTACAAAACCATTATCACTATTAATACATATGCTGCTTAAAATTCCAGGGCCAAAAGTATATGTGCACCTTATGCTCTATCAAGCTGCCAAAAATGGTAATTGGCGTGTTGCTAAGGATATACTTCGTATACATCAAAGAACTATCAGACGTTCCATTACAGAATCGCGTGAGTCAGTTCTTCACATTGCATTCGCATCAAAACACATAGCATTTATAAAAGAAGTGGTGCGAATTTTGACTGATGAAGACTTAGAACGGACAAACATAGATGGAGATACAGCCCTTTGCTTTGCTGCGAAATTAGGAATTGTGACAATTGCTAAGGAGATGGTGAAAAAGAACAATCGACTTCCATTGATCCGCAGTAGTGAAGGAAGGACACCACTTTGCATAGCAGTTTTGTTTGGACACAGAGACATGGCGTCGTATCTATACACTGTGACTTCTTTTGAAGGTTTGAGTTTTAATGAATATAAGGAGATCCTTGTGGCTACTATTACCTATGATATGTATGGTATGTCCCACATCTCAATAATTTTGTGAGTTTGAGGCAATTAATTAAAAAATTCCATTACATCGTTTGATGTCCTTACAAAATTTTTTTATTGGGCATGAAAGCTTTAACAATAATCAAATGTATTGTTTTTATGGACAGATATAGCACTCTACCTTCTGAAAACCAAGGAAACGTTATTGTGGTATGGAAATAATAAGGCTGAAGAATTGAATATCAAAAGAGAAATTAAGGCTGCAGCATTGCTTGAGTTGGCCAGAAAACCTTTTGCAATTGGCAGCAAAAGTCAGCTATCACTCTGGAAAAGATGCTTAAACTTCTGTCAGTTTGACTCCAACTCACATTTCCTTCTTTACATAGATAGAACGTAACACTCCCCTAGCTTTTTATATTATACACTTTGATGACAACTTTAGTCAAATCAACTTGGAATGAGCAGTAGCTTAATTTTTAGATGATATGAACTTCCTAAATTAAGCATGGAAAATTCTCATGATGTAAACCCTTTTTTTTTTTGAAATGGAAAAGATTTGGAATTAAACCATAAAAGAAGAGTCATACAGAGCAGCCTATAAAGCAGGGCAGAAAACAACACATTACAACATATCAGAATGAAGAAAAGAGGCTACAAAAGGAGGTATAACTCCTTTCCAAAGGTGCTGAGTTCCGGATCTTCTAGCATGTTGGGCAAGCTCGTGGGCCACTGTGTTGAAATTTCTGCTTAAATGCTTGAATAGGTAGGTCTCAAAGGATTCACTAGCCCGAAGGATTCACTGGATAATGTGCCCAAAGCTGTTACCCGTGGCTTTATCATGGATTGCTTGAATGGCATTCAAGGAATCTGATTCAATGATTACCCGAGATAGCTGAAGCTCCAAAGCCAAAAGAACACCTTGCTCCAAAGCCATGATCTCCGTAAGTTCAGCAAGGAAACAAGCTTGAAGAGGTTTACAAAGAGCAGCCACAACTTAACCCATACAATCTCCAATGACCACACCAACACTTGAGAAACTTTCCAACTCAGATGATGCCCTATCAACATTTATTTTATGAACTCCAGGGGAGGAGGAACCCAGCTGGTTGGGAGAGCTCTAAGTTGGCTGAGGTCCCATGTGGCAGAGCAAACAAAGTCATCAGCACTACTTTTAGCCAATCGCCACACTTGATTAGGAGGGAGCCCACAGCCCTCATGAACAATTATGTTTCTGTTGTACCAAATGGCCCAAGCAATAGTAAAGAAAAGCTCTAAGTCTTGGAGTGTTGCATGGGAGAGAATAAAAATTGTAGAGTTAAGGAAGGATTTTTTAATACCATGGATGCTCAGTGGGTTCTCAGGCCAAAGGCACCAGACCGAAGCTGAGAAAGCCCAGTTAAGGAGGTCATGGTCTAAACTTTCTACTTCATTTCTACACATCGGGCAGGTCTTAGTTTGGGAAATCCCCCTACAATTTATGGCCTCCATTGTAGGTAGACCATTGACACATTCTCTCCAAGAAAATTTTTTGATTTTTTCTGAGAGATTAAGGTGCCAGAGCTTTCTCCAAATCGGTTTATAAGGGTCTCCATTTGAGCATTCTTCTCTCACATTTGTTTCTAGTAGATTATGAGCTAAATGGTAGGCACTTTTGATGGTGAAGACCCCACGACTATTCCCAATCCAGATTACTTTATCTTTAGGGAGGTCGTGGCTTAAGGGCATCTTTAGGATTGTATCTGCTTCCAAAGGAAGGAAGGTAGCCCTTATTGTGTTCACTTTCCACCACTTTGTCATTGGATCAATGAGAGAGGAGACCATTGGGAATTGGGGGGTATCATTTGGAGGTGAGATGACCTCATAAGTAGATGCGTTTGGTAGCCATTTTTCGTCCCAGATATGGATTAGTTTCCCATTCCCCACTCTCCACCGAGTTCCCATTCTTATAACTTCAAGATTACTGTGGATGCTTCTCCATGAGTATGATGGGGAATTACCAAGTTTTGCATTTAGAATATCCCCAGTAGGGAAGTATCTAGCTTTGAGAACCCTTGCCACTAGAGAGTTTGGATTTTGGAGAATTCGCCAAAGTTGCTTTGCTAGCATTGCTTTGTTGAAGGCTTGCAAATTCCTAAAACCCATGCCACCACAAGCTTTCTGTTTACACATTGTTTTCCAACTAACCCAACACATTTTAGCTTCTTGCAGCCTTTGGCCCCACCAGAATTTCCTCATCATACTTTCAATTTCTTCGCATAAACTTTGAGGAAGGAGGAAGCAACCCATAATGTATGTAGGAATTGCTTGTGCTACCGCTTTAATAAGGATTTCTTTCCCACCCATAGATAAAAGTTTTCCTTTCTAGCCAACAAGCTTCTGCCCAATTCTCTCTTTTAGGATATCAAACACCTGCTTCTTCGATCTCCGAATAAAGGATGGGAGGCCCAAGTACCTTGTATGTCTAGTATCTTGCATTGGGCCTAGGGTAGCCAAAATCTCATCCTTAGCTTCTTGTGTTGTATTGGGGCTGAAGAAAATTGAGGATGTCCATGTTAATTTTCTGACCCAAGGCATCCTCATATTTTTGAAGGATATACCTCAGCTCCCGGCTTTCCCCCAAACTGGCTTTGCAGAAAAGAATACTATCATCCGCAAAGAGAAGGTGGGTGACTCTTGGGCAACCCCTACAAATAGATATACCTGTCAAAAGCTGGTTTCGGGCGGCTCTATTAATGAGAGCGGAAAGCCCCTTAGTAGAAATGAGGAAAAGGGTTGGGGGGAGGGGGTCCCCTTGTCGAAGTCCCTGTGTAGGAATAATATTTCCACAAGCAACCCTATTTATAATAATTGAATATGAGACCGAAGAAATGCACCTTATTACAAGATCAATCCGCTTTGAACTAAACCCCAATTTTTCCATGACCCATTTTATGAAGCACCACTCAACTCTGTCAAAAGCCCTACTCATATCAAGTTTGGTAGCCATATAGCCATCTCCCCCTGCATTTTTGTGATTTAGATAGTGCATTAACTCAAAAGCCATAAGAACATTGTCAGTAATTAACCTGTCAAGAATAAAAGCACTTTAATTCTCTGAAATGATGTGAGAGAGAATGGCTTTGTATCTATTGGCAATAGTTTTAGATATGAGTTTATAAACTACATTACACAGACTTATGGGTCGAAAGTCAGTCATTTTTTTGGGGTTATTTACATTGCGAATGAGGGCAATGTTTGTTTTGTTAAGGCATGCCATATACATATTACTATTAAGAACATTTAAGACCATATTAGTGATGCTACAACCAACAATACTGCAATATTTTTGACAAAAAATAGCAGACATAGCATCAGGGCTGGGTGCTTTAGTGGGGTGGATCTGTTTGAGAGCAGTAGCAACCTCCTCCCTAGTGAAGTTTTTGTTTAGGCTTTCATTCATATCTTCAGTCACCTGTGTAGGAATAGCATCAATTACCTCATCAATCCCCAATGGGGAAGCTAATGTATGAATGTTTTCAAAATAGTCAATGGTAGCTTGAGCAATACTATCCTTTCCATCACACCATTGGCCTTGGCTATCCCAAATCCCCAATATAGTGTTTTGCTTGCGCCGTTCTAAGGCTTGGGCATGGAAGAAACTGGTATTTTGTCCCCTTCTTTGAGCCAGTGGGCTTTGGCTCTTTGACCCCAATAAATCTCCTCATCATCAAGGAGGTCATTGATTTCCCGTCTTAGGTAATTAATCTCAATGCTTAGAGATCCATCGTTGTCTTGTAAGGTCAAGGAGTTTAGAGCATTTCTTTTTTCCTGAATCTTCTTTAGGATGTGACCAAATACTTTTGAACTCCATTTCATTAACTCAATAGCACAACCACTAAGATTAGACATAACTCCCTTCGGAGTACTGAGATCAAGATCCATCCCCCATGAGTTTTCAACGATGGCTTTACATTCTGCATTCTTTGTCCACATCGCTTCAAAGTGGAAACGCTTGGCACAGTTTTGGCGTTGGATTGTTGAATCAGAAATAAGCAATGCATTGTGGTTAGATTTTGAATTGACCAAATGATGTGCTTTCACTCCCCCAAATTTTTTAGTCCATTCTAAGTTGGCAAAGGCTCTATCTAGCCTTAAATATATTATGTTTCCCCCCCCCCCCTTGCATGTTACACCAAGTAAAATCAGAGCCACAATAGCCTAAATCCTGAAAAGCACAATAATCAACCACCTTGCTAAACCCATCTATTTGTTTTTGAGACCGGATGCCTCCCCCCCCTGCTTTTCAAAGTTAGATAATATTTCATTGAAATCTCCTAGACATAACCAAGGAAGATGCAATTGATTATTCAGGAAAGCTAATAGATGCCAGGATTCATACCTTCAATGGGTCTTTGGGTGGCCATAGAAACCTGTCAATCTCCATTTAAAACTTTTCTCTGTGTCATTGATTAAAACATCTATGTGGCTTGGAGAGTAGCTCTTAATTTCCAGATCAATCTCTCTAGCCCACAGCATAGCTAGACCCCCTTTTCGACTTACACAAGGAACTATAAGACCATTTGCCAACTCGATTCTATTTTTTATTCTTTCCATTCTCCGATATTTTGCTTTTGTCTCCATCAAAAACACTATTTTGGGATTCCATTGTCACACCATGTCGTGCAACGCTTGAACTAACTGGGGGTTCCCAAGTCCGCGGCAGTTCCAACTTATGGGATTCAAGGCTCCCGGCAGTGCTACCTCACAGCCACCGCCGATCTCTCATCACGTTGGGTCTGGTTCTTTGTTGTTGCTAACCGTAGCTTCTTTTGTGGAGCTTCTAGTTCTTATTCAAAAATTGATTTTCCAACTCTCTTGGATCCACTACTAAACAATTGGGCATCTTTACTTGGGCTTTTATTTTTATTTTTCTCCCTTGCCATTCTTTTCCATTAGGCTGTTGCTTTTGTTTTCCCTTCTATTCCTTGGCCCGTGGCCTCAAGTGTGCCTTCCTTTTTCCCCATTTGGTCAGCCATGGGTTTGATTGGGCTATTGACCTCCATTTCTTGTTTATTCGAATGGGCTTGCTGGCCCACTAATGAGATAGCATCATCAGTGCCCTTATTTTCTATTATGCCATGCGGGAAACTAGAAAAAGAGTAATTACTCAAGTCACGTGCTTCTGACACTCCATCAGTGGCCTGTTCCATCAGAGTAGAGTGGGAACGTGTGACACCCTGCACTCTTTCTCCCTCATTGACGTCAAGCCGTTCAAAAGTTTTCAAATTGAATTTTTCCGGTTTCCTTTGCTACTTGAGGGGCCGTCGCCACCGTCGAACACTAAAGTAGAGGGGAGCTTCATTGTGGCTACATTATTTTCTTCAAACCGATTCGCACTACCTTCTTCTCGGTCTCCACTGCTGATTGACCTTGATTTTTCCAGTCCCATCTTTGGGTTTCCTTGAGCTCGGAGCCATTCGCCGTATTGCTTGGGATTCTGCTGGTTAGGGGCTCTTTACAATGTTTCTCATCATGACCCAACCTCCCACACTGAAAACAGAAGGTTGGGAGCCTTTCATACCTGAAGCTTACCCAAATTTTTTCACCTTCCACACTAGCAATCTTACCCCCTCTTCTGAAAGGCTTATCTAACTAGAGATCCACTCTAATTCTCATAAAGTTTTCTTGATCCGGCTGTCTTGCTTGTCGGTCTACTTCAATGAACTTACCTATGTTATTTCCAAGCTCTTTGCCAACTTCATCTGACATAAGTTCAAATGGGAGTCCCCATATTTGAACCCAAAAGGAGGAGTGAGTAAAATTTATATTTGTAGCTGAGAGCCCCTTTCGCCACCTACACAACAATAGCAAATTATTATCGAAGTTCCACGACCCATTTTGTTCAACCCATTTCATTTGATACTCTGATCTAAATCCGAACTGCATAATGTTGTTTCCCACGTCCACGATTTGTAAATTTGAGCCCATTTTCCACGCCATTCGTAGCATGTTCTTCAGCACTCTTAAGTTTTGGTTTCTATCTGCCAATAGACGACCAAATAGACTGAATGAACACTCCTACAATAGATTTGATTTGCATCTCAACTTAATGGAACTTTCCTCTTCTTCCTCTTTTGTGAGACGGAGATTGGACAGACCCTCCACCACCATGCGATTCATGGCAGTGTTGGGAAGGAAAAGGGAGATGAACTATTGGAAGAGCCTTTCCTACAGATGAGAGGGAGAGATGACTCGGCTAAAGAAGATGAGAGAGAAAAACTCCTACTTGGGAGAGAAAAACTGATGTAAACCCTTTTCAATTTGAAATGTCTTGTCTGTCGTAATACATGTACCTGTTTCCTTTATAGACACGAAAATTGTAGACAAGGTTTTCATCAATTCTACTTTTATTTTGTAACGGGGTTTTGGAGTTGGATTTCTTCACATACACAGAACTTGTTATTTTATTTTATTTTTCTTTTTCATTCTTTTTTTTATCTGAAAATAAGGTCAATCAATTAGCACAACTAACCAAGAAAAAAAAAATCCCGAAGTGTTCCTTTTGTAATTTGAAAACTAGCTTATAATCTCATACATATGCATGGATATACTTCAAAGATGTACATTAAGATGCATAATATAATTTTTACATATATAATTTAAATATTATTTATAGTCATTCTTATATATATTTTTTAATTCTTTAAAAAATCTTGTAAGAATGTTATTAGATAGAAAATGTAAATTGTCAATTTTTAAGTATTTTTATGTTCATTAATTCTAGACTCTTTGATTTTTGTACACAATAACTCACTTCAATGGTATTTATGATATGATTCCACATTTGACTCCAAAATTAAGAATAAAACTCTCTCTAAAAATAAATAATTTAGGACACAGAGTGAAAATTGGACTTTGATTGTAGAATCTAATTGGATTTCCTCTAAACTTTACCTCTATATATATATATATATATATATATATATATATATATATATATATATATAGGACTTATAAATTTGAATTGTTTTTAGTTATACAAAAAAATGCTCATAAATATAAAATTATTCAAATTCTTTCTTCCTTTAATTTTATATATAGTGTTAGATATATGATTATGTTTTTTTATGATTTATTTATATTGGATTTCTCGTTTTCAACACGAAATTTACTCAACTGGCACAAAAATTAAAAATTTTCAATTAGATGGGATATATATATATATATATATGACTTATAAACTTGAATTGTTTTTAGTTCTATATAAAAAAAAAAAAAAAACTCATAAATATAAATTCATTAAAAAATAATGATTTTTATGGTTTACTTATATTGGACTCATCATTTTTTACACTAAATTAACTCATTTGACACAAAAATTAAAAAACTTATATTATATGGGACTCATGTCGCAAAATTAAACTCTAATTAAAATCTACTTTTTATATTGAATTAACTCTCTTGGCACAAAAATTTAAAAACATATATTAGATGGGACAGGTGGCGCAAAATTATATTCTAATTGAATTCTAATTTGAAATTTAATTAGATTTTCTCTCACTTTTATCTAATATTATACATATATAGATAAGGTTGTTCAATTAGCACAACTATCTACAAAAAAAAAAAAAAAAAAAAAAAAAATCCTAGTTGTTAATGTCATTGTCGTTTTGAAATTTTATTTTAAAATGAAAATTACTTTTAAAGTACAAGACTCTTGTCCAAATAAATAATTACTAAATTTATGGCATTAATTATCTTTGTCCTTTTCTTTTTAAATTATTTCAATATTATTTCTTGATATGGATGTGAAAATAATGTATCCAATGTTTCTGTCTTCATAGATGATATAATTAATATTTCTTTTTAACTAATTAAACTTTGATTTGATTTTTTGCCCTCCATATTCAGGGTTCAAAGGTAATCATGAGAAAAGTGTTGTGCGGGCATTAGTCTATGAATTGGTTTCAAGCAACTCAAAAATGGTTAAACTATTCGAAGCCAAAAAGTTCACAAACATTTTTTTTCGCAATCTACTTTTTGATGCTGTAAAATTTGGGAATGCTGAATTTATAAATATACTTATTCGCACTTATCCACATATAGTATGGACAACAGACGATTTCCATCGAAGTTTATTTCACATTGCTGTTGTAAATCGGCAGGAGAGTGCCTTCAATCTATTAAATTAGGCCTTCGTTGTCAAGGGAATAATTCTAGCCTATGTTGATGCCTATCGACGAAGCATCCTGCATTTAGCTGGAAAATTGGCTCCTCCAAGTCGATTAGATCTTGTACCAGGAGCAGGCCTTCAAATGCAACGGGAGCTGTCGTGGTTTAAGGTTGGTGTTTGTATTATTTTAATGAAAAATATTGGTTCTCACTTGTTGTATGCTGTGTGTACAAAATGTCTATAATTTTACGGGCAATTTACCCTTCTTTTTTTTTTTTTTTTGATATTCACATTTTAAACATGAAATGGGTAATTCGTACGTATAGATGTAAACTAAGAAGTGTGAGAAAATTAAAGCCCTGATTTCAATTACTTTTTCTTCTTAATGCGCATATTTATATATGTATGTGAGAGTTATCAATTCATACCTGCAAAACTGTAGGAGGTGGAAAAGATGGTGCCTCCTTCATACCTGAACATGAAGGATTGTAACGACAAAACAGCTTGGGAAATATTTACAGACGAACATAAAGATCTACATAGAGAAGGTAAAGAGTGGATGAAGGATACAGCAAACTATTGCATGATTGTGGCAACACTGATTACCACTGTGGTTTTCGCTGCAGCTTTTACTGTACCGGGGGGCAGCAATCAAGACACAGGCACCCCTATTCTCTTGAAAAGTACTTGGTTTAGGGTATTTGTCATATCAGATGCAGTAGCACTGTTCTCCTCTTCTTCTTCAATTTTACTATTCTTGTCAATTCTCACTTCACGTTTCATGGAAATGGATTTCCACGTGTCATTACCATCGAGGTTGGTGTGGGGACTCACTGCACTCTTCATCTCTATAGTAGGAATGGTGGTGGCCTTCAGCGCAACATGCTTTTTGGTCTTTAATAGCGAAATCAAATGACATGGCTTCCGATTGTTATAATTGCTTCGGCTTGTGTCCCAATTATTATTTTGTTTGTTTTGCTACACTATCATCTTTGGGTTGATATTATTGGCTCAAGGTTTCTTTTTCGGCGAGAAAATAGACTCTCTAAGTGGATGACCAAGTTTGCCAACTGGGTAGATGTTTGTGGTTGTCAAAGTAAGTCGAAGTGAATTTTTTATGTTTCAAGAGTACCGCAGTTTGGAACATGACTATAAATTCGTGTCTTGGGATTGTGCTCAAATAATCTTAATAAAGTTTCATCATTATTTTTATATTGTTATTAATCTTAAGTAATATTTACATTTGTAATTTATGTTAGGCCAACTCTTGCTTTGGCATAATATAGAACCATTTACGTGCAGATTCTTTGTATCTTTATATATGGTATGGGACAAAACAAAACAACAAAGTGACTCTAATAAGGTTACCTGAACTCCTACAAATATGTCAGAGTCAGACAGAGCTCTTGTAAGTATACTTACAATATTGAAGTACATTTGCATAAGCATTTCATCAATCATTTGAAGTGCAAACCTACAAGTGTTTGCTAAAACTCATAAAGTATATCATAACATGTCAAATGTGAGCCAAAAAATTATGAAACATTTACGTGCAGATCCTCTGTATCTTTATATATGGTATGGGACAAAACAAAATAACAAAGTGACTCTAATAAGGCTATCTGAACTCCTACAAATATGTCAGAGTCAGACAGAGCTCTTGTAAGTATACTCACAATATTGAAGTACATTTGCATAAGCATTTCATCAATCATTTGAAGTGCAAACCTACGAGTGTTTGCTAAAACTCAATAAGTATATCATAACATGTCAAATGTGAGCAAAAAAATTATGAAACATTAATAAGATATCTTTCCTGACACTTCCAAATCATAATATTTGAATGTACAAACTAGTTAAGGAAGAAACTGAAACCGAAACCAAAGGTCCATCAATTCCAATGAGCAAAAGATTTGGAGTATATACATATAAAAAACAGAAGCAATAACTAACGTCAAGTTAATTTACGCTTCAGTTTTATCAACCCTTTATAATAGAGTTTAGTAAAAAAGAACGAATACCACAACTGGACTACCATTACCCCACTGGCACCACAGCTGTTTTATAATGAGCTCTGCATCCCCTTCAACCACTGCCTCGGAAATACACAGCTCCTTAGCAAACAACAAAGCCCTTCTGCAGGCAAGGGCTTCCACCGTAACAGCTGAAGAGGGGAGAGGAACACGCTCAGCCAAAGATCCAATCACACAACCAGAGGAGTCTCGAATAACAACCCCTAAACCCGCTGCTTCCACCTCAGAAAAAACAGCACCATCAAAGTTGATTTTGTAGAAATTGGGGCTGGGAGGCCGCCATCTAACCAAGTTATTACCTGCAGCTACTGCCTTTCTATTACACACCTTGGCGTTGTATATCTAACTCATATAATTGGGTCCAGGGTGTGACATCACCAAAACGATATTATTAATACATATGCTCCTTAACTTTTCAGGTTCAGCCAGATCTGAGGACTTTGACCCCTATTAAGGTGCCCAGAATGGTAGAGCATCCACAGCAGTGGAGCTAAAAATTTAGCTTTTTAGCTCCACAAAAAGTTACTTTATCTATTTTACCTACTCATTTTATAAAACATGCTGCAGCAGTGGATCTATTTTAGCTTTCAACACAATAAAATAATATAAACATCACAATAAAATAATATATCTACTACAATAAAATAATATATCTAATACAATAAAATAATATATCCACTACAATAAACAACAATCACAACTACCCGCAACCGCAACCGCAACCGCTGCCACTACCGCCGCCGCCACCGCAATTGCTACCACCGCCACTACCACTGCCGCCGCCGCCGCAACAATCTTTATTTTTTCTTCTTCTTCTATTTATTCTCAAGAATTATATATTTTTTTTAAAAATGTTACATCCACAATATTTTTTACAATACTTTCACGAGAATCATAACAAAATCTTATATAGAAAATTGTTACTAATTCTAAT
Source organism: Castanea sativa (assembly GCF_040712315.1). Classification (NCBI taxonomy): domain Eukaryota; kingdom Viridiplantae; phylum Streptophyta; class Magnoliopsida; order Fagales; family Fagaceae; genus Castanea; species Castanea sativa. The sequence continues at coordinate 106,309 of NC_134019.1, read as the reverse complement.
TTGATCCCGCCACTAAAATTATATTTTTACTCACCAATATTAGCTAATTACTTAAAAATTTATTGTGAAAATATTGTAAAAATATTTTTAAATTGACATGTCTTATTCTTTGCTTTTCTTTCATCCGTTTCTTTTCTTTTTTTTTTTTTTTTTTTTTTTTTTTTTTTTTTTTTTTTTTTTTTTTTTTTTTCTCTTGCATTTTGTCCACCACACACGTAGATAGGATTCCATCCACTCCTTTTTTTTTTTTTTTTCTTTATTTCCCCTTTCTCCCAACCCACCCTCACTCTTTCTTTCTGCCTCCAGCTCTCTCGTTTTCTCCTCTCTTCTTCATTTTTTTTTTTTTTTTTTTTCCATCTTCTACTTGATTCCATAAATTCTCTAGCTCTTTTTGTGGTTTGGGTTCGTGTGTTTGGGTCCGTGTAGATCGGTAGTGGTGGTGGGTTTGCTCATCAATGGTTTTTTTTTTTTTTCCTTCTATTTTTGAGATGGGTTTGGTGATTGGTGGTAGTAGGTTGATGGTGTTGGTGTTGGTTTTGGTTTTGGTTGTGTTGATGGTGGTGTGGATTTAATGGGTTTTGGGGTTATTTTGGTTGTTGTTGGTGGTGGTTCACGGTGGATTTATGGGTTTAGTGGTGGTGGATTTATGGATTTTTGTGTGTTGGAGGTGATGGAGGTGTGTGTATGGTGTTGGAGAGGTTGCTGATTTTTTTTTTTTTTTTTTGTGATTGTTGGGGTGTGTGTGGTGGTGAGGTGGTGGAAGAGACAGTGTCGGCTTGGGTCAGTGACGTTGAGGCCGGCGGCTTGGGACTTGGGTCGGCTTGGGACTTGGGTCGGCTTTGGCCGGTGACGTTGAGGCTGGCGGAGGTGCGGGTCAGAGACTTTGAGGCAGAGAGGTGGGAGGGACTGAGAGAGAGAGAGAGAGAGGCACAATTTTTATTATTTTACTCTGGCTGGGAGCTCCACTGTTGGAGCATGCATTTTGGTGGTAGAGGAGCAAAAAAATACCAATATACCTATTCTTTAGTTATTGAATTATTATTGGATATATAATTTGTTTTCAAAGGGTAATCATTAGCTATAAAATTATTTTCTTTGGAAAAATAGTTTTTGACTTTTAGTGAGTCCATACATGATGAAACTTTTAAAAAGTATGCAATCATCACATATCTAGCTCATATAGTTGTGTTGAGGGCATGACATCACAAAAACATTATCATTAATACATATGCTGCTTAAAATTCCAGGTCAAACAAAATCTGTGTACCGTAGCCTCTATCAAGCTGCCAAAAAATGTAAATGGCACGAAGCTAAGGATATACTTCGTAAAAATGGAGTATATCCCTACAGAATCGCGTATGTCAGTTCTTCACATTGCATTCGCATCAAAACACATGGCTTTTATAAAAGATGTGTTGTGGAATTTGACTGATGAAGATTTAGAGCGGACAAACATAGATGGAGATACAGCCCTTTGCTTTGCTGCAAAATTTGGAATTGTGACAATTGCTAAGGAGTTGGTGAAAAAGAACAGTCGACTCCCATCGATCCACAATGATGAAGAAAGGACACCACTTTACATAGCAGTTTTGTTGGACATAGAGACATGGCGTCGTATCTATGCACTGTGACTTCTTTTAAAGATTTGATTCTTACTGAACGTACGGAGATCCTTGTGGCTACTATTACCTATGATATGTATGGTATGCCCCGCATCTCAATAATTTTGTGAGTTTGAGGCAATTAATTAAATAATTTTGATTGGGCATGATTGCATGAAAGCTTTAACAATGATCAAATGTATTGTTTTTATGGACAGATATAGCACTTGACCTTCTGAAAACCAATGAAAAGCTATTTTCGTGTGGAAGTAAGACTGCAGCATTGCTTGAGTTGGCCAGAAAACCTTTTGAAATTGGCAGCAAAAGTCAGCTATCGCTCTGGAAAAGATGCTTAAACTTCTGTTAGTTTGACACGAACCCCCACATTTCCTTCTTTGCATGGATATAGCATTCCCCAAGTAGCTGTTTATGTTATACACTCTGATGACAACTTTACTCAAATCTACCAACTTGGAAATGAGTAGCAGCTTAATTTTTATTAATTTTTAGATGATATGAACTTCCTAAATTAACCAAAGGAAATTATCATGAAGTAAAGCCTTTTCTATTTGAAATGTCTTGTCTGTTCGTAATACTTGTACCGGTTTCTTTTATACATAAGATTTTAAGGCTTTAATCCTTTCTACTTTTATTTTGTAACGGGGGTTTGGACTTTGGAGTTGAATTTCTTCATATTCATAGAACTTGTTATTTTACTTTTACCTTTTCATTCTTTTTGTTATTTGAAGATAATGTAATCATTAGTCATTCAAATAGTGCAACTAACCCAAAAAAAAAAAAAAAAACTCCTAGACTTTTTTTTTTTTTTTAGAGATAATTACAATATGCTAATTCCCCAACTCTAACTTTTTTCCCACTAGACTCTCAAATACTTTATACACAAGGAGATACCAATACAGATATGTATAAGGCTCCTAACAAAAAACTCCAAAACTTAGTTGTTAATGTCATCTTCCTTTTATTTTAAAAATATTTCCATATTATTTCTTGATATGGATGTTAAAATAATGTAGCCAATGTTTCTGTCTTCATAGATTATATAATTAATTAATATATATATATATATATATTTTTTGACTAAATAATCTTTGAATTGATTTTTTTCCCCCCAATATTCAGGGTCCAAAAGTACCCATGATAAAACTGTTCTGCGGGCGCTAGTGAAAAGATTGGTTTTACGCGACCCAAAAATGTCTAACCTATTCGAAGCCAAAAATTTCAAACACATTGTTGTTCGCAATCTACTTTCTGATGCTGCAGAATTTGGGAATGCTGAATTTATATATATATACTTATTGACAATTATCCTCATATAGTATGGACAACAGACAATTTCCATCGAAGTTTATTTCACATTGCTGTTATAAATAGGCAAGAGAGTGTCTTCAATCTAATATATGACACTGTTGTTGTCAAGGAAATAATTCTAACCTATGTTGATTAAATCTTGTACCAGGAGCAGCCCTTTAAATGCAAAGGGAGATGTTGTGGTTTAAAGTTGGTGTTGTGTATTATTTCTTCTTCTTCTTCTTCTTCTTTTTTTTTTTTTTTTTTTTTTTGGCTGCACTTATCAATTTACATCTCCAAAACCGTAGGAGGTAGAAAAGATTGTGCCACCTTCATACCTTAAGATGAAAAATTCTGATGACCTAACACCATGGGAATTATTTACATAGGAGCATGAAAATCTACGGGTTGAAGGTGAAAAGTGGATGAAGGATACAGTAAACTTTTACATTGTTGTGGCAACATTGATTACCGGTGTGGCTTTCACAGCAGCTTTCACTGTACCGGGTGGCAGCAATCCAGACACAGGCAGCCCTATTTTATTGAAAAGTGTTTGGTTTAGGGTATTTTTCATATCGGATGCAATAGTACTGCTATCCTCTTCTACGTCAATATTACTGTTTTTGTCAATTCTCTCATCACCTTTCAAAGAAATTGATTTCCTCGTGTCATTACCATTAAAGTTGGAGCTTGGAGTCAGCGCACTCTTCAACTCAATTGCAGGCACGCTGGTAGCCTTCATCGCAACCTGTATTTTGGTCTTTAAAAGCGAAATGAAGTGGCTTCCGATTGTTATAATTGCTTTAGCTGGTATCCCAATTACTTTCTTTTTTTCGCTACATTATCAACTTTGGGCTGATATCATCCACTCAACATACTGGCTTAGGTTTCTTTTTCGGCAACTCAAACATAGAATCTTGGATGATCAATGATGCCGCAATTGTTTGTGATTGTTAATGTAACTCTAGTATCGACTTTCAATGTTTCAGGAGTACCACCGTTTGATACAGGACTATAAATTCGTGTCTTGGAATTGTATTCTAATAATCTTAATTAATCAAACTCAATCAGTCTTTTTATTTAATTATTTATTTTGAAATATTTCACTTGTATTTTATGCTTTTTTTATTCTAAAACTTTTCGGTTGCAGTAAGTGAAATTAAACGGTCTTAGGATTGTGTGAATGTGTTTCAGCAACAGAGTTGGCACCCAAACAGAGATGTTGGTCTTTCATATGGTCAGAAATGTTTGTTGTCATAGTTTTCTCAGCGTTGCATTCAATTACAATTTCTCTGAATTGAAGACTGTAGTCTTCTGTATTATAACGGGCGTGAAGGATGATCATTTGGTTCTAGCATAATTAGAGGTTCTAAGGTTTAAAAATGATGAAGGCTTCTTCTTAAGTGCCATGAGAGAAGGGTATTCAGAATGAGAGAAGAAGAAAGCAACTTGTGAGTTTTGCTTTTGACAGTTGAATAATAAGATAGCATAGAGTAACTTAAATGAACTCGTTTTTTAGCGGCCACAAAAGCGACTCAACTCAACATGTGCCCCCTCCTCTCTTCCCCTCCCATGCCCTCAATCCCTACCTAATCAAATAATAGGGAAATGGCAGAGGATGGCTGAAGGTTTTTGGGTGTACTTTATATGTTAAGAGACAAATGACTTTGGTTGCCTTTGGATGAATGGGTGTTTGTGTCAAGGTGCAGATGGGCCAAATCAATCTTTGCCGATGGTAAAACATGATGAATCGACCAAGTCTAGCACCATTTTGGCTTTTGGTAGCAGTAGAGATCAGGGATGAAAAGCCAGCTAGAGGTTACAGGTGGCTCATGGCTTTGGTTTGGTGATCAGCCAGTGAAGTATGGAGTGCCAATGTGGGGTGTAGTGATTTATGTGAGGGGGAAGAGACTAATGGTTTTGGTTAAAATAAAATGGCTGAATATTTGCCTTCTACCATTATTGAAACTTCATTCTGTTTACAATTTTGTCATTCAAAGGCATCTATTCTCTGTGTTTTCAACCGATTTTAAGAACAAAATTAAGTGTAGAGAACAATTGAATACACCTTTCAGGAGTTCTCAAAAACTCTGTTTTTGACTTGCATGTTTCAGAACATTGAGAACAGAAAACAGCCAACCAAACACTTTTTGGAGACAAAACTCCTCTCTTGTTTTTTTTTTTTTTTTTTATAAAAAAAAAAATTTTATTTTAATAACGTAAAATAGTTTTTTGGAAAGTAAGACTAAGCTCCAAAGTCCAACCTTCTCTTCAAAATGTGCACCAGTGTCCAAATATTGTACTTTTGCTTAATTTGGGGTTCTGATATTTTCAAATTGATCTTAAAATCTTCAAAATTTCAGCATACACATCAGACACTTTCTTTTTTTTTCAAATCTCATTTGTAGAATGCGTAGATTAAAAAGAAAATGGGTTTTAGAAGGATCAAAAGGGGATAAAACGAAAGGGTTTAAAGACTCATGCAAATGTTTTCGCTTGAACAGAGACCATGCAATTGACAAAAAAATATGACTATAAAAATGTTTGCCCCATTATGACTTCTCCAAAATGAATAACCAGAATCTAATAATCTAATTAAATGTCTAAGAGCACACCTCAATGTCAGCCATGTTGGAACATGGAGATGCTACCAATGTGTTCCATATGGAAAGCTCTGGCTACATCTGCTCAATCATACCTCCAACATCTGCTACATCACTGAAACAATGAGTATAAGGCAAATAAGTTAGCACTGAACGGCAAATTTATTAATCTGCATGAACACATGATATATAAAAAATCCAAAACTCAAAAGTGAATGTTGGGCATGTATTATGTGGAGGCTTACGATTGCATTCTTTGTGTAAACAAATACTAAGAATCCCTGGCATGAGTTCACTTATATTGAATTTTTATCTTAGGCCAACTTTGGTATAATATATAACCATTTACTTGCAGATCCTTTGTATCTTTATATATGGTATGGGACAAAGCAGAAAAACACCGTGACTCTAATAAGGTTATCTGAACTCCTACAAATATGTCAGATTCAGACAGAGATCTTGTAAGTACTTACAATATTGAAGTACATTTGCATAAGCATTTCATCAATCACTTGAAGTGCAAACCTACGAGTATTTGCTAAAACTCAAAGTATATCATAAAATGTCAAATGTGAGCAAAAAAAATATGAAACGTTAATAAGATATCTCCCCTGACACTACCAAATCATTGTATTTGAATGTACAAACTAGTTAAGAAACCAGAACTGGTACCAAAGGCCCATTAATTTCGATGAGCAAAAGATTTGGTGTATATACATATAATAGACAAGCAATAACGAATATCAACTTAATTTATGCTTCAGTTTTATCAACCCCTTATACTAGAGTCCAGTAAAACAGAACGAATACCACAACTGGACCACCATTACTCCATTGGCACCACAACTGTTTTCTCATGCATTCTTACAAGATTAAACAATACACCAGTCAGCCCCCACAGCAATAAAATATTCATTTCGAGGCCCTTAACAGAACATAGAATGATCAAGACTCAAGAGGGTAATGTAATTCAACACCAACACTCTTTTATCAGTTGGCTTTCCATTCAGGACAGATTACCTAATAGGCTTCTTTAATGGGGATATGATGGTATATAACATCTTGTGCTTATTATATAGAAACTTTGTTGAAAGTTGTATTCATTTGTTCATCAAGTGTTCTATCACTCATAGAATTTGGAGCAATCGTACGCTTTTTTGTGCGCAGTTCACAAATTAGTGTGTTCATGGCATGAAGCTCTCAAGTGAGGTATTGATAATTTACAAAGGAACAAATTTCAGATCCTCTTTGTGTAGAGTAGACTAAGTAGTGTGGGCTGCAATAAAATCTACAGTGTATTTTGTTGTATTGAGCTTATCAATATAATATCTCATCTGATTCATCAAAAAAAAGAAATTGAATAAACAAACAAACAAATGTTTTCCAAGTTTTACACCGTAACATCACAAAATAAAAATAAAAAATAAATAAAAGATATTAACAACTTGATCTAAAGCAAAATAAAAACTAAAAAGCGCAAATTATAAGCTTTTTTTTTTTTTTGAGATAAGCAAATTATAAGCTACACAATCAAAAGCACTGCCCATTTCGGAAAGCGTTAATAAATCAACTATTTTAGGTTCAAAGGGTTAAAAATAAAAAGGGTAGCATAATGGGTTTTCTGATTCTTCTGAAAATGGGTCACGGCCACAAAACGGTGACGTATAAAAGAATTGCAATGGGAAGTGAGAAATGTGTACTAGACTGACTGTTGTGTTGTGGGTATTCTTTTCTTTTCTTTTTTTTAATATGAACAAAAAAAAAAAAAAAAAAAAAAAGACTCTATGGGTCCGTTTGGATAGAATTTATTTTGCTAAAACTGAAAACTGAAAACACTGTAGTAAAATAATTTTTAAATGTGTAAATAGTGCCGTGGGACCTATTTTTAATAAAAAATAGTTACTGAAAAGTGAAGTTTGTGAGACTCGTGAATACTACATGGATACACTGTTCACGAGAGAATAGTCAAAAGTTACGGCTTGAAAAAAAAAAATGCGCAAAAGCAAAATGCAAATGTGTATCCAAATGGATACTACATGTTTGAGTAGAATTCATTTCAATCATCTAATTTGGCTTTACTTTATTTTAGTCCTCTAAATTTTAAGTTTATTTAATTAAGATTGCTCTCTCAAATTCCATTAAGTGCTGTTATTAATTGTCTAATTATTTTTTTTACTTCAAATTTTTAAAAATAAAAAGTTCCTATTAATGATTGAAAAATATTTTTCAATTTAAAAAAAAAAATTAGTGAAAGTTCACACAAATACCTTAATTGAATAAAATTGAAATTTAGAGGATTAAAATAAAATAATATAAAGTTAAATGACTAAAATGAATTTTGATAGAACTTAGAAAGTAATTTTTGCATTTTAGCCAAAAAATAATAGTTCGGAAGATTTATGGGTCTTCTACTAATTTGCTAGGTGTTTGTAACCTCTTTTTTTTTTGTTCGGTTTGCAACTTTTTCTTAAAAATAGTGAACTTTTGTTGCTAAATAATTGTGTGTGGAAACATAAAGATATATTGATCTTCCTAGTATTTTATTTATTTGACATAATTTTAATGAAATAAAAAATCTTGTTTATGTTTTGTGGAATAAAAGGATGGATCTAATATAGGAAATTGAACTTCTAACTTCTGTTTTTGAGAATGTTCATATATATGAGGATCTTGATGCTATTGTAGACTTGTGTCTATTGGAATCAGGATGCAATTGAGGTAAAAGTTGTCCATAGCTCTTATCAAGTAATTCTTTGTGAAATCACCATGGTTAAGGGGCAGTCTTTTTTTGGGTCTTTCATTTATGGTTCCAAAATCACCATAGAAGTAGAAGACAACTATGATCTGATTTATGTAACCTCAAATGTCTAGTGGGTAAGAAGCCTTGGGTGGTTGGTGATGATTTTGACTGCGTAATGGGTCTGCAGGAGAGATTGTCCTCTGTTTGAGGATGAGTTTCATCAATTATTTCTGTAGCTAGAAGTGTTGGATCATCCTTACATTGGTGCACTATACACTTGGACCAATAAGAGGGACGATGATCAATTTCTAGAAAGGAATTTAGACAGTCTTTGTCAATTGTTATTGGTTTGACTGTCTTCCTCGTACTGAAATTGGATTCATTCCGTCAGGTGTTTCATATTATGCTGCTGTTTATATGTCTTTCCATGATGTCATCAGTTATAGCCCCAAGCCATTCAAGTTCTTTGATATCTGGACAGATCATCCCAAGTTATGCAGATGACTAGAGCTTGTTTCAACCAAAGAAAGTAATGGTGAAGTTGAAGTTGCTTAAGGTTGAGCTGTAGAAGTTGAAACATGAATTTTTTTGGTGGTCTTCCATTAAAAGTCCAAAAAGCTAGGGAGGATCTAGAGGATGTACAAAGAAGACTTCTCCTCCTCCCAGTTCAGCAGGCACTATTTAGATTCAAAACTACTTATCTTACCATTATAACAATCAATTCTTTTAATCTTTTCTTTGAAAGAATCAACCATTTCATTAACAAATAATAGAATACAAACGCCAATACAACACCTAGCAGCTAATTGCACTTAATCAAGTATAACACCTACAAAAATAGAGAGCTGTAGTAATATTCCAATCAACTAAATTCTAACAGCTGAATTTAGGATTAGAGAGTAAACATAAGCTCATAATAGATTTCCATACCCTTGTAGTGAAAGAGCATTGAAAAAAAAGATGATTTCTATCCTCAGTGCAGCAACTTGCAGAAACTACAGAAGATATCTTCATTAATTCCCCATTGAATCATTCTGGCTTTGGTTGGAATCATGTTTAACATGACCATCCAGCCTATGAAGCAATGCTTGGGAATAGCCAAATTAAACCATAGTAGCTTCCACCCATTTTTCTCTAATCTCATTCCATGTTTCAGCACACACAAACTTAGGAGATGACGACCAGAATCTTCTTTGTTTATTTCAACCAGATGCAGTTTATTCTGTATGTCCACCAGCTGATGTGATCTTGCAGGCTTCCAAATCCAGACTTTATCCTTTAGCACAGATGCAAGCTCAGCTTCAACATGACTAGCAGCATCATAAATGACTCTAAGCCCATACCTTTCCAGCAATACTCCATCTAATATCCTTTAAAAGATTTAACAACCAATTCAATATAATGGGACAAGATTTTTCATTCGTAGGACTGGATGTTGTGTTATTTGATATCCTTTAATAGATGTACTAAAAGTGAATTGGGTTATTCAAAGACAAACCATACTGACCAAAGTCCAAAATCAGTACACAAATCATATCTCATCTTTTCAAATCTCTCAATATAATTTCTTGTTATGGATGCTAAAATAATGTATTTGAGGTTTCCGTCTTCTTTCCTTTTTTGAAAGAGAAGTTTCCATCCTCATAGATTATAGAGTTAATATACTTTCTTTTACTAAAAGATCTTTGAATTGATCCCCCCCACCCCCCCCCCTCCCTCCCCCCTCCCCCCAAAAAAGAAAAAAGAAAAAATTACAAGGTTCAAAGGAATCTGCAAGAAAGCTTTGATGAAGACCTTGGCCTATCGATTGGTTGAACGCCTCTCAAAAGTGGTTTAACCATTCCAAGACAGAAAATCCTCATACGATTTTCCAACTGTACTTTTTGATGCTGCAAAATTTGGGAATACTGATTTCCTAATATACTTATTAGCTCTAATCTTGATATCATATCAATAGCAAACAATCAAATTTGAAGTTTGTTTCACATCGCTGTTTCAAATCGGCAAGAGGGTGTATTCAATCTAATATATGAGATTGCCGCAGTCAAGCAAAAAATTTTGACCTATGTTGATGACAAAAACCAAAATATCCTGCACTTTGCCGGATATTTGGCACCTTCAAATCGACTAAATATTGTATCAGGAGCAGCCCTTCAAATGCAACAGGAGTTGTTGTGGTTTAAGGTGGGTGTTTGTACTATTTCAATTTCTTTTTTCTGGTTGCACTTATCAATTTATGAACATCTGGAAACCTGTAGGAGGCAGAAAAGATTGTGCCGCCTTCATACCTGAACATGAAGAGAACAAAGAAACATAAAAATCTAGGGAGATATCAAGATCAGGGCAAAATAGCTAAAGGGTTGGAGCAAAGGAAGCAAAACTCCACGGATGTGATTGAAGTTCATGAAGCTATATCTGATGCACTTGTAGTTTAGTAGTTGTGTATATATTGTTTCCTATACGACTTGTAGTTTATAGTTTCTGTTATTAGTATTTGTATTTGCACGTGAGCTGTTAGTTAATCAAACGTGAGAAGGTAGTTAGTTAGCTTTTGGTTAGTTCAGTTGGCTCTACTTCTGTCACTGGTTGAGCCTGAGATTGTATATAAGGAACAAACTAATTTTTATTCAATACAATTCAGATTTTCCCAATTCTGTTATTTCTCATATGGTATTAGAGCTCTCTAGAAACTTCCCTTCTAGGGTTTGTCAAATTTGGGAATTTCTTCTTCTTGTCCGCCATTGTTGCTCCTTTTCAAGCCTTTTCAATTCAAGCTTTCTTAAATTTTCACTACGTTTCTTCAAGCATTTCGCTTTCTTTTATTGGCTAATACCACAACTTCTGCTAACACTTCCACCACTGAATCTTCATCTTCTTCGCAAGAATCATACAATCCCAATGACCCTCTGTTTTTACATCCTGGTGAAAATCCAGGAGCTATTCTTACTTCTCAACCATTAATTAGGGGAGAAAACTATTTTGCTTGGGCAAGGTCAGTGAGGAAGTCCTTGATTGCAAGGAATAAACTTGGATTCATTAATGGTTCTTTAACCATTTCATCACCATTGGTGAATTCACCAATAGCTGTTCAATCTTGGATCTGTGCTGACAATATGGTTGGTACTTGGATCATCAATTTAGTTTCACCAAGACTTCAAGCAAGTATTATCTACAGAGATACTACGCTTGAGATTTGGACTGATCTTTGAGACACATTCAGTCAAGGAAATGGCACTAAGGTCTTCAATCTTCAAAAACAGATTGCTGAGATTCATCAGGGAGAGCAGTCACTTACTAATTACTTCACTCAGCTCAAAGTTTTGTGGGATCAGCTTCAGAATCTTAGTCCATTTCCTCAGTGCACTTGTGGCAAGTGTGTGTGCAACATCAATTAGAGATTGAAGGGTCTTCAAGAAAAGGAATCTACAATGAAATTCCTCATGGGAGTCAATGATGTGTTTTCTCAAGTTAGAATACAAATCTTGCTCATGGATCCATTGCCTTCTGTTAATAAGGCACATTCTTTGTTCATTCAAGAGGAGATGCAGAGGTCTATCACCAATTCTGTGAGGGTTGAATCTACTGTTTTGGCCACCAAAAGTTCAGGCAACGATCTGAAAGGAAAGGAACGACCTATGTGCACTCACTGTGGCAAATTGGGTCACACTGTAGATAAGTGTTACAAACTCCATGGTTTCCCACCAGGTTACAAATTCAAGAACAAGAATGTCATGGCACATCAAGTCTCAACTATTACAAATCAATCCCAAGGAAATTACTTTGTTCCAAACACAGATTATACTTCTATTGTTGCTCAAGCACTTGCATTTACTCCTGATCAGTACCTGCAGCTTAGGAACCTCATATGGTCAATGTTGTTTCTTTGCCTTCTAATGCAGTTGTAGGTACAATTTCTTGCTCTTCACATTCAGTCTTTTCTGCCAAGGTTGTGAATAGAAAAGCCTTTGGTGTTGAAACTTGGGTTGTAGACACTGGTGCTACAGATCATATAGTGTGTTCATTATATTTATTGACTTCTTTTACTGCAATTACACATACTGTGGTTGAACTGCCTAATGGGGAGGCTACTCTTGTGACACATGTTGGTACAATCAAACTTTCACCACATATTACCCTAACCAATGTTCTTTGTGTGCCTTCTTTTTCATTTAACTTGATATCTGTTAGTGCATTAACTCATTCTCATCCCTTTTGTCTTGTATTTCTTTCCAATTACTATTTTATACAAGACCTTACCTGTCAGAACACGATTGGAATGGGCCAAATGCATGATGGACTCTATCTGTTACAAGGTTCAAGTCTCTTCACAGCTTCCAAGTCTCTTGATGAATTTCTTCTCAAGAATAAGTTCAGCTCTTTTACTGCTTTTTCTTCTTCTATTTCACATGCCAACTTGTATTCCTTATGGCATTCTAGACTAAGATATCCATCTAATATGAAACTTCACTCTTTGAGTCATCTTTTTCCTTTCTTACAAAATTTTTGTACTAAAAATTGCAATGTATGTCCTTTGGCTAAGCAAAAGAGGCTGCCTTTTCCTTTTGAGAATAAAAGAGCTGTTCATTCATTTGATCTTGTTCACATGGATGTTTGGGGTCCTTTTTCTGTTCCTACTACTGCTAGACATAGATATTTTCTTATCATTGTAGATGATACATCAAGGGCTACTTGGGTTTTCCTTTTAAAAGCTAAATCAAAAGTTAGGCCTTTGATTGTTTCATTTTACAATATGGTACACACCCAATTTAATATTTCTATCAAGTTCATTAGAACTGATAATACCTTGGAATTCAATATGGTTGATTTCTATAGTTCTAAGGGCATCATTCATCAACAAAGCTCTGTGTATACTCCACAACAAAACTCAGTTGTCGAGAGAAAACACTAGCACATTTTGGCTACTGCTAGAGCCTTACAAATTCAATCCAATCTCCCTCTTGTTTTCTGGGGTGATTGTGTTCTCACAGCTTTCTATTTGATTAATAGACTTCCTACTCCTTTCCTGCAATATAAGTCTCCTTATGAGGTCCTTTTTCATCAAGTTCCTTCTTACTCTCACTTAAGCACATTTGGCTGCCTTTGCTTTGCTACTGATGTTACCCCACATAGGCACAAGTTTACTCCTAGAGCTAGAAAGTCAGTTTTCTTAGGCTATCCTTTCAATATTAAAGGTTACCAGTTATTTGATCTTCAATCTCACTCCATTTTCATCTCTAGGGATGTAGTGTTTCATGAAAAGGTTTTTCCTTTTGCTTCACACTTTTCCCTTCCTTCCATAGATCTGATTCCTTTGCCTAATATTCCTTCCATTCCATCTGTTTTTCTTGATCCTACACCATCTGTCACTGCTGATTCTATTTTACAGCTTCATCATGATCTTGATTCAGATGATCAAGCTTTTACTGATGCCTTTAATCATGTTACCTCTAATGCACTTGATCATGATATCTCTTCTGATCCAGGTGTGCTTCCTAGAAGGTCTACTAGGACTTCTAAGCCCCCCCTCTTATCTTAAGGCTTACCATTGTAATCAGGTTTCCTCAGCATCCATTTCTAGTCAGTCCTAACCAGGTACTCCCCATCCTCTTTCTTCTTTTCTCTCTTATGCCAATTTATCACCTGCCTACAAATCTTTTTTTTTTTTTTGTTCTATTAGCACTACTACAGAAACTACATGTTTCTCACAAGTAGTTTCTAACCCTAAATAGCAAGATGCCATGGATGCTGAAATTGTTGCATTGGAAGCCAATAACACTTGGACCATCACACCTTTGCCTCCTGCCAAATACCCTATGGGATGCAAGTGGGTCTATAGGATTAAGTACAAGGCAGATGGGTCAATTGAGAGGTACAAGGCTAGGTTGGTTGCTAAAGGATTTACTCAAAAGAAGGGTCTAGATTATCTTGAAATTTTTAGTCCTGTTGCAAAAATGGTATCTGCCAAGCGTGTTCTTGCAGTGGCTGCTGTGAAAGGTTGGTTCCTTAGCCAACTTGATGTAAATAATGCACTTTTTCATGGTGACTTACATGAAGAAGTGTATATGGCCCTTTCACCTGGCTTTCACAGCAAGGGGGAGCATGGAGAGCAACTTGTATGCAAGTTAAATAAGTCCTTCTATGGACTTAAACAGGCTTCCAGACAATGGTTTTCTAAATTCTCCACCACACTGATTTAACTTGGTTTCACTCAATCTAAAGCAGACTACTCTCTTGTTACCAGGCAGCAAGGGACTTCTTTCATTGTTTTATTGGTATATGTAGATGATGTTCTCATTGCAAGTATTGATAAAGAGCAGGTTGATCAGTTTAAGATGCTATTGAATCAGAAGTTCAAGTTGAAGGATCTGGGTGAGTTGAGGTATTTCCTTAGTTTGGAAGTAGCAAGAATGGACAAAGGCATTTCTTTGTGTCAAATAGCCCTTGAGATTTTGGAGGATGCAGGACTTCTTGGTTGCAAACCTGTCAAAATTCCCATGGATCAAAAGTTGAAGCTTAGTAAACATCAAGGTTCATTGCTTGATAACCCAGGGCAGTATAGAAGATTGGTGGGAACATTACTATATCTGAGCATCCTAAGGCCTGACATTACTTATGTAGTGCATAAGTTAAGCCAATTCATGGCTAAACCAAGAAAACCACACTTGAGGCAACACTTAAGGTTCTCCAATACGTGAAGAATGAACTTGGAAAATGCATTTTCTTCTCAGCAAGTTCAAAGCTTCATGTGAAAGGATTTATTGACTCTGATTGGGCTACATGTCCAAAAACAAGGAGATCTGTTACTGGATATTGTATATTCATTGGTGATTCACTAGTTTCATGGAAATCAAAGAAACAATCTACTGATTCTAGGTCCTTAGCTAAGGCAGAATATAGAGTAATGGCTATTTCCACTTGTGAAATTGTTTGGATTCTATATTTGTTAAAGGATCTTCAAGTTGATCACAATAGGGAAGCATTGTTATTTTGTGACAGCCAAGCAACTCTTCACATAGGTTCCAACCCTGTTTTTCAAGATAGATTGTCATGTTGTGAGGGATAAGGTGTTGGAGAAAGTTATCAAGCTTAGCCATGTCAGAACTCAGTCTCAATTAGCTGATTTGCTCATTAAAGCATCAAGTCACAAGCAATTTTTTTCCCTTCTGTCCAAGATAGGACTTATCAATATTTATCAACCTAAAGTCCATCTTGACGGGGAGTATCAAGATCAGCGTAAAATGGCTAAAGAGTTGGAGCAAAGGAAGCAAGACTCCATGGATGTGATTGAAGTTCAAGAAGCTATATCTGATGCACTTGTAGTTTAGTAGTTTTGTATATATTGTTTCCTATACGACTTGTAGTTTATAGTTTCTGTTATTAATATTTGTATTTGCACGTGAGCTGTTAGTTAATCACACGTGAGGAGGTAGTTAGTTAGCTTTTGGTTAGTTCAGTTGGCTCTGCTTCTGTCACTGGTTGAGCCTGAGGTTGTATATAAGGAACAAACTAATTTTTATTCAATACAATTCAGATTTTCCCAATTCTGTTATTTCTCATAGGAGAGAAGGTGAAAAGTGGATGAAGGATACAGCAAACTATTGCGTGATCATGGCAACATTGATTACGACTGTGGTTTTTGCTGCAGCTTTCACTGTACTGGGTTGTAGCAGTCAAGACACCGGCACCCTATTTTCTTGAAAAGTATTTGGTTTAGGGTATTTTTCATATCAGATGCAATAGCATTGTTCTCCTTTTCTTCTTCAATATTAATATTCTTGTCAATTCTCACATCACGTTTCATAGAAATGGATTTCCTCGTGTCATTACCATCAAAGTTGGTGTTGGGACTTGGGACTCACCACGCTCTTCACCACTATAGCAGGCATGGTGGTAGCCTTAAGTGCAACCTGCTTTTCAGTCTTTAAAAGCGAAATGACATTGCTTCCGATTGTTATAATTGCTTTAGCTGGTGTACCAATTATTTTGTTTCTTTGGCTACATTATCAACTTTGGGTTGATATCATCCGCTCAACATTGTTGTCTAAGTTTATTTTTCAGCCAGGTAAATATAGAACTTTTTAGTGGCTGATCAATGATGCCATCTAAGCAATTGTTTGTGGTTGTCAAAGTAGCTCGAAGTATCCAATTTTAATGTCTCAAGGGTACCACAACTTGGTACATAATAATAAATTCATCTTGATGATATTCTATTCAGATAATCTTAATCAAAATTTCAGTCTTTTTTTTTTTTGGATTCTATTCAGATAATCTTAATCAAAATTTCAGTCTTTTTTTTTTTTTTTGTTATTTCATCTTGATTAAATTCCATTTGTATTTTTTGTTTTTGTTTGTTTGTTTTGTTTTGTTTTTTGTTTTTTTTTTTCCTAACCATTTCAGTTGCAGTTAGTGAAATTAAAGGATTTTAGGATTGTGTGAACGTGTTTCAGAAACAGAGACAGGACCAAAACATAATTTTTCTGAAATCTTTTGTCATCGAAGGAACTTCTCTGTAAAGGTCCTTCATGTGTTTAAACAGCATCCATGCGCAAGTTCAAAATTACCCATTACTCATCACTCATTAGTTCTTGTAGCGATTTACAAAAAGAAAATTGCCCAAATGCCCAAAATTAGTAGATAACATAAAAGTGGACAATTTAGTAGATTTGACATTTGTGAGCAGAAGAAAAGCTAATCTTGCGTCGGTGGAGATCTACATAGCGACGTTCTTCAATTTTTTGGTTCATCGTCATCATCACAGCTCTGTAGTATCACTATCACCAACAATCCACAATGCCACTATCTCTCCACTATCCAATGAATCTCAACTTTCAAAGCTACGACAACGTCGACAAGGATCTCATTTTAAGTCCATTAAGCCAAATCATCCATTTTAACTCTTGGTTTGCAATCTGGAATGGAGAGAGAGGTGATTAAATGCAAAGGCGGAACTATGTGTATTACAAGGGGGCCATGGCCCTACAAAAATTTTACAAAACATTTTACTGGAGGTAAAAACTATATAAAAATATGATGCAATGCCTTCTTTTTATGAGCTGGCCCCCTTAAGGAAATTGATTGGCCCTCATCCGTTCATGATCCTTTTAAGCCTCAAAAATCATATAGGTTGTTATTAGTTTTAAAATTTAAATTTAAATTCACTATTAAAATTATTTTTCTATTCACTAAGGTTAGATAATAACAATTTCTGTAGCAATTATTGTAGCAATTTTTTTACTCACCAATATTAGCTAATAGACAAGGAATAATTGTCTTGTTTTTTCACTATCGTCCACCCTTAGCACGATGGTCACTCCACAATTATAAGTGCTTGTGGAGTATAGAGAGTAAGGGCCAAGTTCAAGTCTCAAGAGGAAGTTTTACACACATATACATTTAGATTGAGCTAAACTAGAATTTCTATTTTGTAAAAAAATAAATAAAATAAAGCTTTCTAGTAATTTCCATTTCCTAGTACTAAACTGCCGTACTCTACTTTCCAGCCGTGAACCACTCAATTCTAAAAAACTCATCTTGGCGCAATTATATATTTGCTGAATCCCTCCTTTGATATAAGCCTCTGACCAATGAAAATATTATAGACTTTATAAAGATCTCAAAAAAAAAAAAAAAATTGTGAAGAATATATTTCGGTTTATAATATTTATTTATTGGTCCAAGAGGCCGGAATAGGCCGTTTGGATTTCACATCCTAAAGTTTCAAAATTTGGGAGTGTAAATTCCAAACAATCCTAAACGTTAGGGTGTAAAATCCAACTATCTCAAACTTCAAGGAGTAAAATCCAAATTATGAAATTTCAGGGGGTAAAATTCAAATTTGCAATTACTCTACTTTTTTTTTTATAGAAGAAACGTCTATATATACTAATATACCCTATTAGGGTTTTTTTTTTTTTTTTTTTTTTGGTATTATACACTTTATTATATGTCAAAGATGTAGCTATGTAAGGCTTTATACCTTGGATGTAGACCAATAAACCTTTGGAAATTACTTATTTTTTGTAACTTATTTGAATAATATGAAACAAAATACTAATATATGGCTTATTTTTAATTAATAGTTGAAAGTTAGTTAGTTTGTAATAAAGTTAAGACAAAAAGTAACATGACACCCACAAATAATACATAAAATAAGCAAAAAAAAAAACCAGCTTATAATCACTTCCCAATTGATATAGACCTACATTTGTCCTATATCTACTTTATTTTCTCTTTAGATTTTAACTTAGTATTAGAGTTTGTTTTCCATAAACCAAAAAAATCCTTAAATTAGCAGAGAAAGAATACACTTTTTTTTGTAAGATAGACAAGGAACTTTTTGTTAACCCTAAACTTCACCAAAATGACATAAATACCCCTGAGATCAACAAAAACACATGACTTACCCTAAACCTCACCCAAATGACCAAATTGATCTTGGATTTCCCCAAACTTACCATAATACCCTTGGAAACAATAAAATGACCAAGATGCCCATTAGTACCACACAAAATTTTATTCCACTAAATTTAGGTCTCTTAGAGTATTCACATTAGTCTCAATACCTGAGATTAAAAATATAGCTAATTTAGGCCTCTTAGAGCATTCACATCAGTCTCAGTAAACTAATCTGAGGTTAAAAATGTAGCTAAAAACCCACAAAAAGCCCACACATTAGACTCAATAAACTATCAAAAAAAATTTAATATCTAATTTGAACTCGCTACATCGAGTGAGGCACTATTTTGCTACTACTAAAATCTTTTTTTTTTTCTTTTCTTTCTCTCTTCTACCCCTAGCTCATTCTCTCTCTCTCTCTCATGAACTAATCAACGTCAATCTCAGTTCCTTTGTAAATTTTTGAAACGTTCTAAATTTTTAAGGAAGGGAGGGCTAAGAAGGGAAAGAAGAAGAAGAAAAAAAAAGGGTTTTGTAAAAATTAGAGCTAGTGACTATTTTTTTCACCAGTCACCACAACATCATGAATTGTTGCAATTGCAAATCGCTAAGGCCTTATTTGGTAGAGGTGTTTGAGTATTGTTATTCAAAATGATGTGAAAATTATGGTTTAAAAAGTATTTTGAAAACACGTATTTAAAGTACTCATAATGCAAAAAATGTGTTTTGTACTATATTTCTAATAACGTCTTTTCTAAAGTGAAAAAACATAAAACTTTACCTGCTGCTTCTTATTCTTTTCAGTTCACCTGCTCTCCTTCTTGTTCTTCTTTTCTTTGTTTCTTCTTTTACATTTTGTGGTTTCTTCTTACTTTTTGCTCTGCTTTACTTGGCCTCATGTGGTGCCTTAATTCAAAATGAGATGACAAGTGAAAAGACTTATCTTTATCTTCACTTTTTTCTTTGATTTATTTGGCCTCATGTGGTGCCTTTAATTCAAAATGAGATGACAATTGACAAGTGAAAAGACTTGTCTTTATCTTCACTTTGACGCAAAGTATCTTATTATATTTTTTAGGGTAAATTACAATAACCTACTTTGAGGTTTGGAGTTCTACTAAGCACATCCAAAGGTTTTAAAAAATGATCAATTTGGTCCTTAGTCACTAATATCGTTTGTACATTGTTTATTAAACTTTTTTTTTTTTCCTATTTTTCTTCTTTCCCTTCATGCTAGAAAATTTCTTTTCTCTGTCTCTAATCTCTAGTTCTCTCTAATCTCTGAAACTCTTATGGTCGACCACCTGAGTATCAGCATCTCCGAACATCACTGCCACCATAGGCAATGGTTCTACTCTTCGCCCCTACTATCACCGAGCTCTTCTCTCTCTATCCCTCAGATCCGAGCTCCCCCTTCTTTTTGTCTTTCTAATCTTAAGCTCTCTCCAAAAACTAAACACCAACCATGGCCAAGCCTCCATGGCTTTATCTCCAATCAACCTAAGTCTAAGCCTCCTCAACCTTCAACTCTCCTAACTGAAAATCACTTTCTTCTCTCTTCAATCTCACCGATCTAAATGGAGTAGACCCTTCATGCTCCTTCATGGTGAACCTCAGCCAACACCACCATAAAGATGGCCTCTCATCTCACTTTTCTCTCTAAAACCCGAGACGAACAAACAACTTCTCTCTTTGAAAACCACACTTAGGGTTAGCTTATAATGTCTTTTATATATTGCAACAAGCAGATCACGAACTGGACTTCAAACAGACAAGTTTGGCCCAAATTCTGTAGAACCATATCTCGATTAGTCGAGCCTTCTTCTCGATTGGTTGAACTTGGCATGTTTCAAATTTCCTAAACTTGCAGCTTCTTTTTTCTTATGTTCTAACTTGCAGCACCTTGAACATTATCTTATATATTCTATAGATTTTAAGATCTATATACAAGTTTGTGTTCACAGTTATATTAATTTTTCTAAACTTTTAAATCTTAACAAATCCATATATCAAACCAACAAGATCCTAGACCTGCCCAAAAATGTTTAATCGAACTCTTTATTAATGTCCATTAATATGTTGGATTAATTTTACTTCAAATTAATCTTTTTTTTTTTTGCCCCCTCAAATTTTGATTTATTCCTAATCGACCGTAGATCATTTTCTTGCGAGACTCCCACTTCCTTCTCCCCCAAGTGAATTTTGAATCCGAGCTAGCTCAATAAAGAACCAAGAAGGGGCAAGCATTTTGTAATTTGTGAATGTTTAAACTTTGCAACAACTAGCTTTCAGACTTTGTTAAGTTCTTTGGTAAAGTTAATTTTAGATGTCAGTGTACAACACTTATTAATGCTTAGACTTTAAGTCACTTGAAGCACCACAGCTAGCTTTCATACTTTATTTAAGTTCTATGTTTTTTTTTTTTTTGGTTTTTTTTTTAATACGTTAGATTTAAAATTTATGCTATCCACCTTTTGACGATTGTTTTATATCTTTAAGTCAAGACGTCAGTTAGTTTTTGGTGTAAGGGATATAAACTCTAAATCTCATTCTATGGTTAGGTTAATCTTATATATCAGCGGACAACATACACCATTATGAAATACTAGACAATAATGCCATACACAATGTGCGAATACTTTACAACTACAATATCATTTGTAATAATTGTTTTTTTGAAGACCTATATATAATACTCATTTTGTTATAAAAATATTCATGTTTTTCCACAATATTGTCGAATGCTTTGAAACTTGATCTTCTTAATTCATATTTTATAAATTAAATAATAAATTTCCTAAAATTAGTTTCTAAATATTAAGTGTAATTTCCCTATATTTGCGTTATTTTCTCTTTAGATTTTAACTTAATATTAGAATCACTTTTCTGTGGACAATAATAAATACCTTTTTTTAGCAAGCAAAACGTACATTTTTTTAATAGATTAAAAAAAATTAGAGATGCTTTTTTTTTTTTTTAATAAACATTCTTTCCCACCCCCCCCCCCCCCCCCCCAAAAAAAAAAAAAAAAAAAAAAACCAATCCAAACCAAAATAAATTAGGGACATCAAATTTGAGACAAATATGGGATGAAAATTCCAGGCTGTAGTCTTTGTTGTAGTCGAGTATGAAATGAAGAAAACAAAGGATTAGAAAGCCAAAGAAATAAAGATAAGACATTTGGGTGGTTCAAAATAACTTTATAGTACACGAGACGAATAGTTGAACTCATGAAAGCACATGTTTTGACTTTTGAGTGTCCATTGATAAGTTTGGGATATATGCATTATTAATTATTAACTATGTATTATTGATCTTCTCAAAAAAAAAAAAAAAAAAAACTATGTATTATTGGATTGGTCTCGTTATCTTATCCAAATAAATCTCGTCCCACATGCTTCTATGAAGTCCAAGCTCAGGGAGCCACTGAAACTCACAACCACTCCAATAACAGCACAAGTACATCAACAGCATAGCCAAGGTATCTCCAAAATCCTTCCACCTTCTATTTTTAATTCTATTTCTTTCGTCACACACACCCTGATCACACACACACTAGACCACGTCCCACAACTCTCACAAACGGACCATAACCACCGTACGCAGTGGCTCAATCACCACCCAATTTTGAGCCTATACCCTCGGACCCATCATTCCAACACAAGCTCCTACCAATAGATAATATGCCCAAAATCACCCCCAACAATCAACGTTATGGCTCCCAAATTAAAACAGCTCCCTCACTGAACCATGGTAAAACTAACTAAACACAAATAAATAAATAAATAAAAATAGAGAAGAAAGAAGAAAAATGAAGAGGAAGATTAGATCTGCCTTGGGAGGGCCTTAAGGCTTGAAACGTATAGTTTCAAACCTGATTGATATAAAACTAAGCCTACGAATTATATAGATTCCTCTTCTACCTCAATTTTCTTTGGGGAAAGGACTCTTAATTTCACATTTTTTTTGAATTTTTCACAAACAAATTTAAGATGCTTTTTATGTTCTTCCATTGTTTTAGAGAACACAAGAATATCATCTATATAGACTACACAAAAATCTTTAAGCTCTTTAAAGATTTTGTCCATCAATCTTTGAAAATCTTGAGGAAATGATGCAGATTGGTTAAGAAAGAATAAAATAATTTTAATATTTTAAGTTGTTTTTTTGGAATTAGGATTTAATTGCTTTAACACGTTGAATTAAAATAGTTTTCCTAGTTGAATTAGAATTTTAATTGTTTTTTTTCTTAGTTAAATTATTTTTCCTTTCTCAAGTAGAAGTATGTTTATTATTTCTTTTTCTAAAAGGGGTAAGAGAAATTCTATGACTATAAATACTCTTTATAAAGATGTTGATTAATGTTATGTGTTTATTAATAAAAGTTTGCTAGAGAGGTTTTCTCTATAATTTTGCCTACTAGCTTAGTGTTAAAAATTGTAATAATTGTGTGTTATAAATTCTGTTTCTACATGCCTACGCTGTTTCAGTAACTATATTAATTCGAAAAGTCATTACGTTACACAATTCATCTTAAAATCATTAGACCATTAAATATATGATCCGATCCAACCCAATCAAATTGATGGGATCTTTGTAGCCTGTT
Source organism: Castanea sativa (assembly GCF_040712315.1). Classification (NCBI taxonomy): domain Eukaryota; kingdom Viridiplantae; phylum Streptophyta; class Magnoliopsida; order Fagales; family Fagaceae; genus Castanea; species Castanea sativa. The sequence continues at coordinate 83,056 of NC_134019.1, read as the reverse complement.
CAACTTGATATGATCTTTAAAAAGCTTTCTAAAAAAAAAAAAGATCTTCAAAAAGGACTATGATTTTCCATATAATATAAATGATTTATTTATCTAATTTTAAAAACATATTTTTAAATTGTTTTATATTTGGTCTTTTGAAAATATTAGAATTCTATTAAAGAAAGAAATCAGCAAATACATGCAGTATCATTTATGATTTATTAATGATAAAATGATAATCTCCAAAATGTATCTTTTTAATTTATATAAAGTTCGGAATAGAATTAAAAACTTTCAAATATATTAAATTATTTTCGTTTCAAAGTTTTAAAATAATTTCATTATATTTTATCTAAATAATTAATTCCTAAATAATCTTATCTTTCAATTTTATATTTCTCTAAATAGATAAATTCAATATTCTTTTATGACTTATTATTTTACCTTTTTTTTTTAATATTGGCATTATTTAGTCATATAATGTAAATTAAGGATTTTATCATTATAAATCTTTGTTAATAAAAAATTTATCTCTTCAGATTCTAAAAAAATATATTTTTGAGATCTTTATTGTTAAAAAAAAAAAATGTTTACACGAAGAATTTTCAAAAATTAATATTGTATAAGCCGGTCCTTATATGCTTATATTTTTCATTAAAAATATTATTTTAAAATTGATCAATCAATGTTCTCAAAAAAAAATTGATCAATCAATTTTTAACCTTTCAGATATTTTTTGTAAAATATTTTTAATTTTATTTAAATTTTGATCACACTTATTATTTGACTCGTAACCTGCAGGTTAAAAGAATGACCAACCCAAAGCTGTCCAGTCTAATCACCCAAGCCCAGCCCGAAATGAAAGGCCCAAAATTTATTATTGCCGAAACAATTAACCCAATCAATTTTTTTGACCCAATGCGCCCAATAAAGAAACAAAGCTAAGTCAAATAAAATCAAGTCTAGTCAATAGGTCCACCAACGGACCAACCCCTACGATTTACTAAATTACACAAACACCACTACATTTTATAAAATTACATTTTTACTCATACAAAATGTGAGAAGGATTGAAAATCTGCCTTTGACTCTTGAGTCTTATCTGTTTAGCATATTGTCCCCCTGTATTCACTTCCTTTTAATACATATCATTGAAGATTATCAAAAAAAGAAAAAAAGAAAAAGAAAAAAGACACGAGATAATTACTACAGTCTACAACCCAACATCTTTGAGGATGTGAATTATTGGGCTTTGCTCCAATTTATTTTGATTCTAAAAATCTTAAGATAATTAATGAGTTCCAGTAAGCTTAATTGATAAAATTTTTTGTTGTAAAATAAGAAATCTAAAGTATGAATCTAATCTATACTAGAAACCAATCAGTGTCTAGACGTACCGATAAAAAGTAATTATCATAGAACACTTATAATAAGTTAAAATTATATTATATTTTATATTATAATAAATTTTTTTTGGTTAAAACGTAAATTACATCTTCTAAGTTTGGCTAATATTCATTTTAATCCTCTAAACTTACTTTGGTTAAATTGCTAAATTTCAAATTGATTCAATTTATGCATTCTGTCTAATTTTGTTTACAAACTTTCCCATTAGAGCTCATCCATAAAGGAGCCACATGTGCTTTTAGAAGTCTGGGCAACATTAGTTTCCTTCAACTTCTAATAGTAAGGCCTCACTTGGTAACGTTGTTTAAATAACAAAAATTGTTGTTTAAACACCGTAATACGTATTTTCACACACTTTCACCCACACGTATTTTCACAAAACTTAAACAACATTACAAGAAATCTCTTACCAAACGGGCCTAAGTGTTAGACTAGCTCATGTAATGAAAATCAACAGCGAAATAATTATTGCCGTCTTAGGAATTTTTCGTTTTCCTAAGTCCATAAATCATAAGCTCGGTATTCGTATTTCTGTCATGGTATGTTACACAATATCTTTATTTAAAATCTTTCCTCACTCTCTCTCTTTTAAACTTTAACTTGCAAGGCGTTAAGCTTTGAATGTACATATGATATAAGAAACATCAAGGCAAGCACCCTTTGGGTAATTAGCAAAAAAAGAAAAAGAAAAAAAAAAAAGCACCCTTTGGGTGGGAAATATTTGGGTTGAAAACCACCATTGCAATTTGCAAGTTATCATTAGCCCATAAAGTTAAATTATTTCAAAATAGAAATTTTTATTACGTTGAACGATACTTATTTTTTTATTTTTGTACTCTTCAACTATTTACATAGAATTTTGTATTCCATGTTTACATCTAGGAAGCACCAACACGGTTGGGAGGGTGCTGCGTCAGAGTTCGACGCGGCCACTGATGCTGCTGCCTGCGCATCAGTGCCGCGCCTGATTTTTTTTTTTTTTGGGATTTGCCCCTATTCAGGCCGATATGTGCCGAACCAGGCTGATTCGGCCAGAATCAGGTCGTATCGACCAAATCAAATCATATCAGCCGGCGGTCAAAACTGACCGAAACGACCAACAAAGGCCAAAATCGCCCTTGAATCATGCCGGGACAACTAAAATCGGCTTTGAATGAGGCCAAACATCTTAAATTTTTTCTTCCTTGATTTGTTTTTGAATATTTGTTACTTCTTTTGTGTTTTGTGTTTCTTGCCTTGTTCTTTCTTTATTTTGTGAACCAAGGCCATAGAAATGTGTTTTTTAAGAATATTTTAATAGTAAAAATATATATAGAAAATATAAATAAAAATATTTTTAATAACTTTTTAATTGCTACACCCGCACTATATTTTTTCAAAAATTGCTGAGTCTCGCACCCGCACCCACACCCATACCTGCACCCAAGACTTGAAATGCACCCTTGCTTCTTAGGTTTACATACATAATATCTTACGTAGTTCATTTACAATTCTTATATTTTATTTCTTACAAAAGAAGGGGGAAAAGAAAAACCATCAAAGGGGGTGCTTTCATAACTTGTCTCATAGAATGAGTCATTCATCATGGGGCTTCTTATGAAAATATCGATCAACAAGGACCCTCTTCTGTACAATCTGTTACTGGAGATACTAGTCTTCATACGGCTTTGGAAGTTAAGCCCGATGCAGCTACATCACTAGAGCGACCAATTATTCTTGACAAACCCAAAGGAGTTAGCTCAGGTTCTTCGACATTAAAAGAAGGAATGCCGCGTGTCGCACAAGAAAATCAAAATCAACATCAGACTGTTGAAAGTAAGTGCTCTCTCTTTATCTCTTGCACGCACGCAGTTACTCAAACAAATGACACAATAGTTTTCAAATATCATTGAGAAAAGTTCTAAAAAATCATTTGTTCCACTTCTATTCTTATTTGCAAAGACTACATTGGGAATTGAATGATATTAGGAATATTACAAATGAGATGATTATAAGTATATTACAAATTTTATTATATAAGATGATGTGTTAACATTTAAATATAACATAATAAGTAATTAAGGAACATATTTATTATAGAGTAACATTTAAGTATATTAAGGAACATACTTACTACAAATCGGATGATTATAATGATATTACAAATTTTATTATACAGGATGATGTGTCCACATTTAAATACAATACAAAAAGTAATTAAGGAACTTATTCATTATAGAGTAATGTTATAGCCATAAATTATTTCACAACAATTTTAAAAAGTATTGTTGTGATCAATTTTTACTAATTCTTATCTGAGTCCACTACTAATATTACTTTTTTTTTCTTACTAATGATCATTCACTACATCAACAATTTGTAAAAAAAATTATAAAATAGTTTGTAACTCTAACATTTATCAAATACATTCATTACATGTCAGTTTGAAAATTTCTTTTTGTAGTGAGATATTGGTCGGTACTTACAAATTTAATAGTACAAACCTTACAAATTTAACTATATGACAATATAAATCTTATAGTTTAGGCTTATCGATGTACAAACCATTTCTACTTATATGTGTAAAAAAAAAATGTATAGAAGTGGATGAGAGATGCACTTTGGATTGTGTGCTCATCATATATGATAGGCTTGTTCAAGAACTCACCAACGTCGACAAAACCACTTGGAACCGTGCTAATCCGACCGTTGAAAGCTCCATCAAAGGTTCCTGGAGCGGTGGTCGGTAGGCCTTTTCCGTTATCGACGTCGGCTGGTGTGGTGGTTGACAGCAATATTTGCAAACCAAAGAGAAACCAAACCAACAACCATATATATATATATACATAGACAATACATACTCATGCTTCAGTTTTAAAATACAAGAAATTGAGAGAGAGAGAGAGAGAGAGAGAGAGAGAGTATACCAGTATTGAGTATAGCATGAAAGTGAGAGAGGCAAATGAAGAAGAAGGAAAAATAGGTTTAGGTTAAGTGAGTTTGAAGCGACATTGTTTCATTTAAGGTTTTTTTTTTTTTTTTAAGCTTGATACAAAACAACGTCATTTTGGACCCATTTTAAATTTTAATATTAGGTTCAAAGAGACATTGTTTTAGTATTAGAATAATTAAAAAAAAAAGGAAGAAGAAAAGAAAATTGGAATAGTGTCATTTTAGTTAAAGCCTAGGTTAAATTTGAGAAATCTTTTAGATCTACGATTTTTCTTTCTCCTCTCTCTCTCTCTCTCACCACCACTCACCACCACCGTCTTTTGCATCTCAATGCCACTATTCTCCAAGTTTTCCCCTCCCTCCTCTCCTTTTTGTCATGGCTGTAATCTAGAAATTTATAGTGTATGTTTTGATGCTCAGGTATGTGAATTTGTATAATGCTTAATACGTAGGCTAAATCTCCTTGTATCATAGGGTCAAAATTTTCACTCAATTTTCTTCTTGTGATGGTCCTAAGTCATTGACTTAGTTTCATCCAACACCACACACGCACACTGCACACACTATGTTTACAGGAAACCCACTTCTAACCTTTATTACTTAATCTCAAGTACAAAGGAAACCCTTTACAAGCCTGGAGAAATGCACATAATTCTCTTTAAAGCCATATACACTTTGCTATTGACACCCCCAACAACATTAGGGTTATATACACAGAAATAACTGTTATGACAATTATAGCCTAATAACAGTCTAGGTTTTGGACAACTTGCCACTTGTGGTCTGACTTAGGACACCTTGAATTGCTGCTGTCTTGATTTCTTCTCCATGTTTTAAGTCCTTATACAGTAGGTTTGAATATCAGGAAAACCAGAAACTTCCTTGGTACTTCTTGGTAATTGCTCCTGCACATCAGCACATTCACAGCCCGTGTCTCAGCTGATCATAAGGCTTCTGCCCATCACTTAACAGGCTACACAGCGTGTTTCCACATGTTTTGGGAGGCTTCACCCATGCCTAAGCCCTCCCCCATTAGCAAACATAGTCCATACAGCATGCCTACATGCAGCACACACACAAAGTAACTACCATCAACTCACTAGCATTTGTCCATGCACTAGGCCAACACCCACTAGCCCATGCCTTGCACACAGCATCTGATTGCACATCATCATGGCAGTCCAACCTTGCCTTGTACACAAGCCACCAAGCCCACATAAGCAGCTAACCATCAAGCCACCAATGCCATGCACATCACTCAGGGGTTAACACCACCTGCTGCCACCCATCTTGAAACCAACTCTGCCTACCATGGCTCTACTCTACCATGGTCTTGGGGCATCATGTGGAGTAAGGTGCCTCCATATGCTGCCCTCTCAAACTACTCATCTATCTAACTTAAGTAGGGAGATTGGGTGTGTCCTCCTTAAAGAGCACTTAGGAGCATTACTAATCTGGCATGAGGAACTATCAATGTGTTAAGGAGACATGAAGCCAAGTGACTAACCTAATGTCGCCCAAGCGCTATCATTCCTCATGCCATCATTAGCAACAAGTAAAACTCCTAACACCTTGGCTCCTTGCTATGCTTCTAGAAATATGGGGAATTTGTTTGAAACTTTTGTGGATATTAGAGAAATATTATGAACATGTTTGTTTGAATATTTGGGATGTTTGATAATTCTATGTGGGTTGTTAGATGATTCTAATTCCATTAGGGTTTTTTTTTTTTAAAAAAAATTATATGTTTGTTTTATTGTTGCACTGAACTAACTGTGCCGCACTACTAGGTTGAACCAAACCTGAAGTAGACCGATTCCTACCCTTTCACATGTGAGGTGCGGTCAGACATGAGGGAAACTGCACCCTATAGGTGTGCTACAAAATTCCTCCCATAATCGACCGCACTACACCATGTACAACCCTAATGAATGATGAATGAGGGAGAGGATGTTAGCATAATGGCATTAGGCCATATGATTGGTGCCCATCGAGCATTCATGTGGACAAGCCATTAGAAAAATCCAAATTTTAGGATTTCTTTTCTTTTTTTATACAAAATAAAAATTCTAATTTAGCCTAATTTTAGTGTTAATCTAAGTGTATATGTGTGTAAAATTCCTTCCTAGAGGCTTGAACCTTAGCCCTTATCCCTTATACCTCATAAGCACTCATACTTGTGGAGTGACCATCACACTAATGATACGCAATGGTAACTTTAGAATCTACTACAGTAGGCTATTTAAGCATTTTCTAAACGGAAAAGAGTGCTCAAATTAATAGAGTGGTTTCTGTCATAGTCATACATCTCTCTCATTTGTATTCTCCCTCTATTCTAGGGTTCCATCAAACAATATATAGCACTAGGATTTGGTCTGTGAACGATACTAGGCACTCGTATTGTAGTACCCATGCATTGACAAGCCAAAGGACACCTTTAATTTAATTTACTTACTAAGTTGTCAAGCTCACTGCTTTCCTTTGGTATTTCAGATTTTAAGGATTGACGATATTTTAGGCTCTATGAGGTGGTGTGTGAAAAAAAACTTTAGAATTTGTATTAATAAATTTCAGACACCTGTGTTTTAATGACTCCTTCAAAGTTATGTAATCTTGTGAACTTTTCTTCAAGTTATTGTAGCCCTAGTCAGGGTTGCTGCCCTCTTCTTTAGCTTTAATCTTTAAAATTATAAATGTCTATTTTTCAATTTTTATATAAAAAAAAAAAGAAAAAGAAATGAAAAGAAATTCAAAAAGGTCGTGTAAAAGACTACTTTTGCGCCTTTCAATAACAATGTATTATGTGACACATTAGATTTTGGCAACGTCGTCGGCACCGTATTAATCGGTGCTTGTCCCACTTTGCAGTGAAATTGGATTTTGTTTTTCAGCGGATTTGAGTTTTCATTTTTTTATATTAAATATTTATGAGGGTTTGTATAAAATCCGGATGTGTCACATTATTATTGGAGGGTATAGTGGTAATCTTTTACATCATAACCTGTTTGAATTTTTATATATATATATATATATATATATATATATATATATATATATATATAATTGGATATGTCATTGATAATTATCTATACTATTTATAAAAGGATTATTTTCTTTGATATGGACTTTTATATGGTTTAAAAATACCTTCATTAATAAATTGTAACTTAACTTAGAAAATATTAAATAACAAATTTCATTTTGAATTCAAAAAGAGAACTCCTAAAATTTATTATTATTTTTTCCTTCATGTTAATCTTTTTATTCTCTAAAATTTAGTCTTTTTATTTCTTTTTCATTCAAATAAAAGTAAAACACCCCAAATTTAAAAAATAAAAAACTAAGAGAACTCCTAAAATTTGGCCTTCTTTCCCGTCATGTTCATCACCCCAAACTTTTCTCTATATCATTACACCACTTTTAAACACACGTTCCAAAAAAAAAAAAAATTACAGTTAAGGCTTATCTCTAAATTTTATCTTTTTTAGTTGTTTGAAAAATAAAAATATATATTTCCAAATGATAATAGATGCAAATAATTAATCTTCACCAAAAAAAAATAAAAGAGCTTCTAAGCACGCACAACACACGTGCTTAGAGGCTACTTGTAGAACGAGTGAAACATATGACTTACACCTTGTAAGAAAAACTTTCAAAAGAATGTAGTCATAGTCACGTATTTCACTCATATAACTCAGTCATTTATGATTATTAGTCACTAACATGTGCAATGTACGAGTTTATCTCTTGTTTGAATAATGTTCTTTCTTCTTCTTCTTCTTCTTCTTCTTCTTTTTTTGGGGGGGGGGGGGGGGGTTTGGGTATTGATAGAATATTGGATGAACATTTTGTATGAGAGCTTTTCTTCACTTTTGTTGACCTTGAGATAGTTGGGGGAAAAAAAAGAAAAATTAGAATTTCTTTCACAGAAAAGAAATACATGGTATGAAATCATATGGAACAAAAAAAAAATTAGTGTTTTACAAAAGACAAAGGATAAATTTCTTTAAATAATTTTATTATAACTACAAATATTGAGAATCCGACCCATATATATATATAATCAAAACTCAGATAAAATTTAATTAGATTTTAATTGGATTCTCATTTTTACGCTACGTATCCTATTTAATTTTTAATTTTGTGCCAAGTGAATTATTGAGTGTAAAAATCATAGAGTTCAAATCCAATTAGATTCTAAATTGGATTTCAATTGAAGTTCAATTTTTCGTCATGTGTCTATCTAAGTTTTTGATTTTAGTAGCAAGTGACTTATTAAGTGCAAAAACCAAAGAGTGTAAAACCAATTAAATTCTAAATCACACACACACACACACACATATAATGAGAAAACGTTATATATTTTAGAAATGTATGGTTTAAAAATGTGTAAGTTAATATCATGTATAATTTGAACCATATAATTGTAATTTTTTTTAATTTGTACCCGTATATATGCACGGGTTACACACTAGTATATACTTATATACGAATCTAATCACAGTTGAACATAGTTTACCTTTTTGTATTGGAAGAAACCACACTAACAAAATTTATTCATAACAAAATGCAAAGGGGTAAGTTGAAAATGACAATATGAACAGTGTAGAACTTGTAATCTTGAGATTGATGTAAGTGTATGTAAAAAATAGATCGGCTAAACTAAAAGAGAAAGTTGAATTTTTTGGGATAATTTAACTAAGAATGTGTAGAGCTTGATGTAAATGCAATCCCTTCTTTTGTGGAATAATAGTATAGTTTTTTAGTTTTTTATATTTATTTTTTTTAGTTTAGTTTAGTTTTTTATTTTATTTTATTTTTTGTAACTCAGCAAAATTAAATGACCAATACGACTGGAGATATGGATGAATCAATTTCCCAACTCACACAAAGCATATAAAGTAATTCTTTAGAATTAGATTTTTTTTTATTTTTTGGCGCATAAATTAGATAGAGCCATAACCGCATACAACTAATATCATTTATAGAAAACTATCAATAGCCAATATAATTCTTAACTTGCATGCTAAGGTTATACATTCCAAATCAAAGCAGCAAGCTTAGATTGACCTACATTAACATATAAACGCAAATCAAACCCATACCAAGAAATCAACACCTTAGACGTCCACGACATCTTGATCTTGCTTCTTCAATTCCAAATTCTGCAAAGCTGTGGTGGGCATTTTCTATATTTTGGGCTGGCTTGCTGCTGCTATACCATGGCTTGTGATTCTAGGGTAGGAGAGTCGGGATTGGCCTAACTGAAACACACCTTAAGCCAGCTTGTGCGCAAGTTGAGCCCTTCTTGTGCTGACGTGTCCTGGCAGGAACCTTGAACGTATTACGTGCTCACGACAGGAAAAACTTTTGCAAATGTTATAGTAGGAAACATGATGTAGCAGGACAACTAAAACATTTTCTACTAATAACAATAATATACGAATAACTCCACAAAGGAAGATATCACAATATGATTACAGGTGACAAGGTCATGGCAAAGAAAAGTTAGCAGTAAGATAATAAGTTAGTCATTGATCAACCAACACAAAAGAGAAGAAAATCCATCCGCTAAAGGAATAGGCTTAGCAAATACAAGTCTAAAAGGGGAGCCAATCTCCAATGTGTGTAACTTCAGAGGTAGCTCTTAGCGTAGCAATTACACACTTTGAAAAAGGACCTAGATGACTTAGTCGTGAATTTTTAATTCATTAGAAAGTGGGCTATTGAGAGGGAGAGAAGTGGGTAGTCTATTGATGCATGTTTTTGCTCCTATCACTCTTGTTTTTCTATTTCTTGTTGATTTTCTGTATTCTTTCTTTCTTTCTTTCTTTCTATCTTTTTGTTTTTCTGTTTTGCCGTCCCCCCCCCCCCCTCACTGTGCACGTCTATGGCATTTTTATACTGTTTGTTGTGATAGGATTTGCCATTTTTTCCCCTTAACCATTTTTGGCTTGTTGTAGGTGTTGGAGCATTTTAATATTAATCAATAAAATTGAACAAATATTACAACATAAATGTAAAAAGATGTGAGAGTAAATATGAAAAATGAAGAGTTAGTGAATTGTTTAATCCCACATTATAAAGGAGAAATACTATTTTATTCTTTTTAATTGTCGTAATTAATGAACTAATATGAATTGACTCAAATATTGAGCTAGATATATACGCAAGGAGGAGGCAAAGAGTGGAGGTGTCAAGCTAACTAAGGGCTTGAATTTCCTTAAAGAGAACAAGTGGTGTGCCTCAGTTCAAATAGTGTTGTGCATTTTCTTTCTCTTCAAATTAATAATATTTAGAATTATTATTTAGTTTCTCTTTGTGTTCTTTCTATTATTATTATGTTAGCACCAACAATGGGTGTCCTTCCAAGATTGCCCATTGGTTTGCCGGCTACCCAGCCACCACTACTACACTGTGTTGGCTATGTCACGCCTCATTCCTAGAAAAAAATGGTTTTGTTTTGTCTCTTACCTTTCTTAATACTTTCATCCGGATAAAGGTTAAGTTTCTCCATTACCAACCTTAATAGCATGTATCTAGTGATTTCAGTTTATATTTACTTCTTTTGAGTGAGATGTCATCCTAGCAGGACACTTCTCCCAAAAGAGTTTAAGCAGAAACTCCAAAATAGGCTCCCCCTTCTCCCTACTACCAGACCACACCCTCTCATACCTCTGACCCGTGGCCTATCTCCCCTGTATTAGCTAGGTACAGGTAAGTGGTGTTTGAGCCTTGTGTGCATGCTCCACTTCCATTCGAGTCTATTGCTTTTCTAGCTCTCAAGCATTTGCCATTGCCTCTAGGTTTGTCTGATTCTACTGTACGCTTTGGTATTCGTATAACTCTTGTGGCATGAACGATACATGGGTCTTTGAGCTTTAGTTCTCTGTATCACATCCCTTCTTCGGAATGGGCATTGCTTGGGCTTTCCCCCTTTTACTTGGCCCATGTCCCTTTTTATCCTGTGTCCGTGGGCTGACTGGTGCTCTTGCCATGCTACTGCACTGCACTGCTCCTGCTATGATATCAGTTATCCTTATACCTGTTGTTATCTCTGGGTTTATAGGCTGAAGCACCTACCATGTTTATTTCTTTTATGATTTCTTCTTTTGGACTTTCTGTCTAACATTTCTACTGGGCCAGCCCATTCCATGCTTTGGGCTTCCTTATAGCCCATTTCATTCTTTGGACATCCTCTGCCCATTTCATTCTTCCTTTCCTCTTTCATTCCCATATATTCTTGCTAAATTCTTTGGGCTTCCCTAACCTAACTACCACATCTTTACCTTTCGGGCTTATTGGCCTTTGTGCCAACCCCATGAATTTACTAATTCCTTTCTTGGGCTTCCTTAGCCCACTTTTACTTTCTCTCAATCTCTTACAATTCTCATGGGTTTACTTCTTCATTCATTGGGCTTCCTCAACCCATTTGCTTTCTTTCTGGCCACTTATTATTCTTTGTGGGCCTATTGACCACTATTCCTGCCATTCTAGCCTAATGGTCTTTATTTTAGTATTTTCTTTCTTCATCTTTTTGTATTGTTGGGCTTCTTTTGCCATTGGGTACTTTTGTCAAAAGTGGGCATCAACAAAAGCTCATTAAAAACCAAAGACAAATAATAGGGGCAATTGAACTGAAGGTAAAAAAGACCAAAAAAAAAAAAAAATCTTTATTTAATTTTAGTTGCTTATCATTGTCGGAAAAGAGATTGTCTCAAGCCTGTGCACTTTAGCTTCATTGTATGTTATAAATACATTGTTGTGGCAAAGTTTATAAGAAATATTCTAATACTAATCAGTTGCTCTGATGGCTTGACGTATGATTGCTTTCAATATGGAACCATATGTGTTCCGAAGAACAATTCCAAACATATTCGTTCTTATTTAGAGAGAATTTATTTGGTGCCTACAGAGGCTGCATTAGGGTTAGGGTTTGTGATGGAGTTGTGTTATTAGTTAGTGAAAAAGGTACAACAATAGCATTCAGAACATGAAAATCACAGGAACAAACTACAAATTTTTTATTAAAATAATAAACTTTGAGACTTTCGATGATGATAACTATTAAACACGTAGAGAAAGAATTAAATCTTGATGAACGAAATCACTTACCATCTCTACAAATTCTAGAAAAAAAAAAAATGATACCGAGTCTAAGTTGGAGAAGAAAACAATGGCCGGAAGAGAGAAACGGATGAGAGAAAACTGTCTTTTAAAAATCCCACAAAGGTAGGGTTTTATATAGCTATAGGGTTTTGAGTCTTTTGACCTTTAAGAAAACTTAGTTTTAAAATTACACTTAAAAAAAGTAAAAAGTATTGTTGATGTGAAAAATTGTGGAACCTTTAAAAATTACGTGGCAACCTCAGCTTTCCAGCCTTTACAAATTTACAAATCATTATTATATTTAAATAAATTAAAATTTTAGTTCAAGTTTTAACTTCCCACCCGATAAACCACCTCTCTACTCCCGGTCAACCCTTATGCCTTCTTCTTCTTTATCTCTTGCCTCTCTCTCTCATTCCGACAATATTGAAGAAGCACGAGGCTTATACCAAATTGGGGCTATTGAAGGCGAGAGTGACAGTGGCACTGCTGATTTTCTCTAATTCATATATGCCCGCCTTATTAAAAAAATAAAAGCTAACACTGAGAGAGAAAGTCAGTAGGCAAAGAGAGATCGAGAGAAGCAAGTCCGTAAGGCAGAGAGCCACCACCTACTGTCAGGCATGGATTTTGCCACCGTCAAACCGCTACTAATAATTGTTTTTTGTTTTAAAATTTTGGACATTATGAGTTAGGTTTTGGTTTTTTTGTTGAGATTTGTTTTTATTTAGCCATTCGTGGTTGGTAGTGTTGGAGAATTGGAATTATTAGGATGAGAGGAAAGGAGGATGGTATAACCCCAAAAATCAAATATTCCTTTTGTGGGTATCGTTGCATATTGCTAACAAGTGTTTGATAGAATGCATGTGATAGCTATACTCTCAGGTGTTTGTTCTCTGTTGGTGTTGGAAATTATAAGTTCCATGATGAGAGGTGGCGTGTACACTTTAGCTTCATTGTATTAAATAAATATATTGTTGTGGCAAAGCTTCTGATAAATAGTCCAATACTAATCAGTTGCTCTAGTGGCTTGACGTATAATTGTTTGTTTTTAATGTGGAACCGTATGTGTTCCGAAGAACAATTCCAGACATATTCGTTCTTATTGAGAGAGAATTTATTTGGTGCCTACAGAGACTGCATTAGGGTTAGGGTTTGTGATGGAGTTGTATTATTATTTAAAGAAAAAAAAAGTACAATGAAAGCATTTAGAACATGAAAATCACAAGAACAAACTACAATTTTTTTTTAAATAATAAACTCTGAGACTTTCGATGATGATAACTATTAAACACGTAGAGATAAAATTAAATCTTGATGAACGAAATCACTTACTATGTCTACAAATTCCAGAAAGAAAAAAAAAAAAAAAATTGATACCAAGTCTAAGTTGGAAAAGAAAATGATGGCCTGAAGAGAGAAACGGATAGGAGAAAACTATCTTTTAAATAAACCAGATTTTAAGTCTTTGACTTTTATATAGCAATAGGGTTTTGAGTCTTTGACTTTTGAGAAAACCGGATTTTAAATATAAACCTAAAAAAAATGTTGTTGATGTTGAAAATTATGAAAGCTTCAAAACTTCTTATATGGCAAGCTCTCGCGAGATCAACAAAAAAGTTAAAAACTTGTGTTTTATATTATATATAGAATATAAATTAGTCGTGTCACCAAAAGACTTATCTAATAAAGTTAAGCTCTTCTTATCAAAAAAAAAATTTCCAGACGGCTATTTAGCAGCTGCTCTAAGAGGTAATTGGCAATCTGCTAGGGCTATACTTGAGGCTGATCGAGATGCCGTTCGAGGATCCCTTACAGAAACGCGTGAGTCAGTTCTTCACATTGCATTCGCATCAAAACACACTGCTTTTGTAAAAGAAGTGGTTCGATTTTTGACTAGCGAAGAATTAGAACAGCAAAACGTAGATGGAGATACAGCCCTTTGTTTTGCTGCAAAATCAGGAACTGTGACAATTGCTGAGGCGATGGTGAATAGGAACAGTAGGCTCCTATATATCCGCAGTAGCGAATATAGGACACCACTTCACATAGCAGCAAAGCTCGGAAGTAGAGAAATGACGTTGTATCTATACTCTAGGACTGAGTTCCGGTTTTTGTCTATCGACGAACGCATGGAGATCCTTATGTCTACTATTACCAATGATATGTATGGTATGTCCCACATCTCAGTAACATGTGAGTTGCAGGCAATTAATTAAAAATTCCATAACATCGTTTTATTGGCCAAAATGACAAAATACTACTTTCTCACTAACTTTTTAGAAAAATGCCCCTTGTTTTGAAATTCAATTTTTTAAAAATCGAGTTTCAAATATAAAACTAAATTTTGAGACAATTGAATTATAGCGAAATGAAACTTAAAAAAATAAAATTATGGAACTCGAGTTCATGAAACTCAAGTTTCTAGTATAAAACTTGAGCTCAATGAACTTGAGTTCTGTGAAAATATTCAAGTGGAATTCGAGTTCTTTGAATGGAACTCAAGAGTTCCATAATTTTTTTTTTTTTTTTTTGAAGTTTCATTTCACTATAACTCGATTGTCCAAAAATCGAGTTTTATATTGAAACTCAATTTTCTAAAAATTAAGTTTTAAAATAGGAACATATCCTTAAATAGTTTCAAACAAATGACATTTTGCTGAAAAATTTGTGAGAAATGATAAAACCCCATTTTGGCCTTGTTTTATGTCCTTCAACGGAAATTTTGATTGGGCATGAAACCTTTGACAATGATGTATTGTATTTATGGACAGATATAGCACTCGGTATTCTGAGAAAATTTGATGCATTAGCAACTGCAAGAAATGAAAAGACTATTGCAGCATTGCGTGAGTTGGCCAAAAAACCCTTTGCAATTGGCAGCAACAGTCAGCTATCACTCTGGAAAAGACGCTTCAACTTCTGTTAGTTTGGCTTGAACCCAAATTTCCTTCTCTGCATAGATATAACATTTCCCAAGTACGAGTTTATATTAAATTAACACAATCTTTTGACAAATTTACTCAAATTAAATCAACTTGGAATAAGAAGTAGCTTAATCTCAATTAATTTTAAATGATATTTCTACTTTCTAAACCATTGGAAATTCTCAAAAGGAAAACCATTTTCTATTTGAATTGTCTTGTCTATCGTAATACTTGTAACTGTTTCTCAAGAGAGTCAATCTCGTACAAGAAGTTGTACCGATTTGACTAACAAAATTAAATATTTCGGTACCGGTCAATATTGGTGTACCGTTTCGGGTGTACCACTATTTGAAAAAAAATTATTTGTATATATTTTAAAAATAAATTAATAAATATTATTTGTACATATTCGTTATAAATTTTGAAAATATTTAAATAATGACTAATTTATTCATCACTTATGTAATAAAATTTTACAAACAAACTAAATAAATCAAACTAGTATATGTTTCTAACATGCACATTCAAATTGATTAAACTCAAGAGTAATAATACATTAAAAATGACCTAAAGTAATAATTTATTTTTATCATATTCATCATCTTGCTGTATCAACTATATCTAAGTCAATATTATCATCATATTTATCACTTTGCAAACTTATTTCTTCATTGAAATATTCTTCATTGTCATCAACATTTACTATCTTCTCTTGTTCTTTTATTTTAATAAATTTAAAAAATATATATTTCTTTTTGGCATTCTACTTTTTTGAACTTATAATAATAATGATAAAAATAAAAAATAATTATATTGTCAAATAATACCTTATTTATAGTATAGAAAACAAATTTGTAAATACGAATAGTCTAAATTTTGTAAGAGAAAGAAAAAAAAAACTTATGAACAAGTTATTTTATTAATTAGGCTAAATTAAGTAACTTAATAATTTTGTATTAAAAACAAGTCTAACAACTTGTTAGATAACCAAAAACTCATTTTAAAACATTTGTTTATGCATCGTACGATACGTACAATTTTACGATATGATACGATTTATATGATATTTACATTGTATGATACGTATCATACGATACTGACAACTATGGTCACTAGTCATCCAATTAGCACAATGAACAAGAAACAAACTTCTAAACTTAGTTGTTAATCTTATTGTTCTTTGAAATTTTATTTTGAAAGATCAAAATAAAATTTACTTTAAGTTATAATTATATTTATTTATTTGAGAAACAAATACACACAAGGGAGACAAAATAAGGTTCAAACATAAATGCATACCACAAACTCCATTCAAAAGTTATCATAACTTTTATGGGAGAGTGGGACAATTACACACAACACTATCTCTTATAAGCAATGTGGGATAATTGTTTTTTTTCCTTTTTTTTTTTTTTTTTTTTCTTTTCTTTTTTGAAAACCAAACATACACACAAAGTAGAAGAAATGAGATTTTAATACAAAGGCACACTACAAATTACACTAAAAAACCATGATAACTTTTGAAAGATGATGGGGCAAGTTCTATTACACAACACATTTTCTTTAAGGTTTAAGCAATGAGGGAATGAAGTTCAAATATTTCAATTTTTTTTTTTTTTTGATAAAACAAATCTTTCAACATTATTTTTTGATATGGATTTTAAAATAATCTACCCAATGTTTCCGTCTTTTCATAGATTATGTAATTAATATTTCTTTTAGACTGAATGATCTTTAAATTGATTTTTTAACCAATATCTAGGGTTCAAAGGTATCCGTGACAAAACTAACACACAAGCATTAGTCCAAGAAATGATTAATCGCATCTCGATTGCGATTCAAGAATTCACGGGCAACCGGTTCTCAAACATTTTTCTTCGAACTCCACTTTTTGATGCTGCAGAATTTGGGAATGCTGAATTTCTAATTATACTTATCCGCACTTATCCGGATATGATATGGACTACGAACAATTTCCATCAAAGTTTATTTCACATTGCTGTTATAAATCGGCAAGAGAGTGTCTTCAAGTTGATACATGAGATGGGCGCTATGAAGGAAATAATTCTAACTTATGTTGATACCTACAAACAAAACATCCTGCACTTAGCAGGAAAATTGGCTCCGAAAGCCCGATTAAATCTTGTACCAGGAGCAGCCCTTCGAATGCAACGGGAGTTGTTATGGTTTAAGGTTGGTGTTTGTATTATATAAATTTCTTTTTGTTTTGGTTACACTTGTCAATTTACATGTCCAAAATTGTAGGAGGTAGAAAGGATTGTGCCGCCTTCATACCCGAAGATGAGGGATAATGAGAACCGAACACCTTGGGATTTATTTACAGAGGAACATAAAGAACTAAGGAGAGAAGGTGAAAGGTGGATGAAGGATACAGTAAACTTTTACATTGTTGTGGCAACACTGATTACCGGTGTGGTTTTCGCTGCAACTTTCACCGTACCGGGTGGCAGTAATCAAGACACAGGGATCCCTATTTTTTCGAAAAGTATTTGGTTTAGGGTACTTTTGATATCAGATGCAATAGCACTGGTCTTCTCTTCGACGTCAATATTAATGTTTTTGTCAATTCTCACATCATGTTTCACGGAAATGGATTTCCTCGTGTCATTACCAACAAAGTTGGAGTTGGGAGTCACCGCACTCTTTATCTCTATAGCAGGCATGCTGGTAGCCTTCAGCGCAACCTGCTGTTTGGTCTTTAAAAGTGAAATGGCGTCGATTCCGATAGTTATATTTGCTTCGGCTAGTGTCCCAATTATTTTGTTCGTTGGACTACATTATCAATTCTGGGTTGATATAATACGCTCAACATTCTCTTCTAGGTTTCTTTTTGGGCCACTTAATGATCCATTTGAATTGAGAAGAGGAGTTTAAATTGAGAAGAGAAGAAGGGGGAGGGGAAGGAAATAAAGTAGAATTGGCTGAAAATTAATTTAGACTCTTTTAATGGAAGATGACAACTGGGCAATTGTTTGTGCTTCTCAAAGTAACTCCAGGTATGCGCTTTTAATGTTTCAACCTTTAAGTGTACCACGGGTTGATACTAAAAATAAATTCGTGTGTTGAGATTGTGTTCTGATTATCCTAATCAAATTTCATTATTGTCCTTTTCTTTTTTGTTGATTCATGTTTATCAAATTTTAGTTGTATTTTAGGAATTTTAGGGATGACAATACTAACATATCTATGGGTATGGATGGTCAAAGGTCCGATTTGCTGCATGGTCCAATAACAGAATAATTTTTTGGAAAAAATGCCCTCACACCCCCTAAACTTTAGATTAGTGATTATTACAATCCTTAAACTTTTATTTTAGCCAATTTACTCCTTAAACTTTATTCATGTGCCAAATCACTACTTCCATTAGTTTGCTGT
The DNA here is from genome assembly GCF_040712315.1 of Castanea sativa. Lineage (NCBI taxonomy): Eukaryota > Viridiplantae > Streptophyta > Magnoliopsida > Fagales > Fagaceae > Castanea > Castanea sativa. The sequence goes on along the minus strand of NC_134019.1, from coordinate 64,304 downwards.
TAAAATTATAATAGAATATGCATGTGAGACACGTGATATTTAAAATACCAAATCTGAAATCTAAACTTAGTGGAAGAAGAGAGAAACGTTTTGAGTGAGAAAGATGATTGGTCAAAACCACCGCAACATCCCTCCCTCTGTCAAATGAAATTCATCTTGCCATCTGTGGTCTCACAGTGCAGTTCAACAGTATATATGGATCCGCACCACAAACCCAAAAAAAAATAAAAAAGTCTTGAATTTCTAAAACCAATTATTTTCAATTTTTAGAAGGTTAATGGATCTGGACATGGGAATTACGCCTCTGAAGCTCCTAGACTTTGATCCCCAAGAACCTTCAATAAAACAAAGTTTTTTTTTTTTTTTTTTTTCAATTTAGTTTTTGATTAAAGGAATTTATATGTAACTCTTTTTACAAAAAAAGAAAAAAAAAGAAAAGAAAAGGTTTTGATGAATTCAGTGTGCGTTGTTGGGATTTCGAATTGGATTGGTGGGTTTTGGTTAGTTTTCTTTGTTGCGTTTGTAAAGATTGTGGGGGACTCGGCTATTTGGGTTTTTGGATTTGGTCTGGTTGTTGATTGCAGCTTCCAAGGAATTCATCGTCAAACATCAGTGAAGACATCCAAACTTGTAAATCAGAGTTCATTGTAAGATAATAAAGTCTCAAAATTGATGTATCTTGGAAAATATTTGGAATGCGAATGTCAGTCACATGGTGGCTATCGAACAAGAGATGGATATGCAGTTGAACAATGTGACAAGACCATGGACGGCGGGACAAAATTTTTGGCGCAGAGGGAGGGATGCCACGGTGGTTCTAACTTCTGATCAACGTGTCACTCTCACTATAGAAAGTTTATCTTCTTTGTAGAGGGTGCAATGGCCACTGCTTTAAAGTTCAGGGAGTGTATAAGCATTTTTTCCTAATTTTCTTAAAGGGGCTGCAGGTGCTTAGTCATGTTGAGAAAATTTGAGATATAAGATGATAACTTTAAATGACATCGCTCAAAAAAATAAGACAATATATATATATATATATTAATCAACAATACTATTATGGCCCCTACATTTTAGTAACAATTAATTTAATCTATATTATTTTCAACTTGCAATTAATTTGATCTTTAATGTTAAGTTATTAACTGAAATTGCCTAAATGATAAATGATGTGCATTGCTAGCACACTTGAAGTTTATGTGGCTACTAAATTAACAATTAAAAAATAGAGCAAATTAGAACTTATCACTTGTGAGTCGACTGAAATTTAAGTTGTTTATCAGTAATTTAAAAGTTGACACTTTGCCTATCTAAAGTTCACTCTGTTAGACTTCTGTAATCCACCTTGTACTTTCATTGTTAGAAACACACAAATAAATAAATAAATAAAATAACAAAATTAAAAAATAAAAGATCAAAAAATATTTTTTGTAAAAAAATTGTGAGCTTCAAGAGTTAAAACAAGAACACAAAAACAAGATCAAAATTTCTTTTTTCGTGGTGCTTGGCTCAAAAAGTTTTTTATGCATCTCCTTTACTCTCTATTTCCTTCCTCCAACCCCTCAATATGGATCAAGGCAAGCAATTATGGTACTTTTTTTCTTTGGCGTTCAGAAATTCATTTTAGATATGGGAGTTTGTTTGAGTTCTGATATGATTTGGTTTGATGCGTGTTTATTGTGGCTAACTTTACTTTTGCCTTGGTTGAACTGCGGAAAGATGGTCGTTGTTATGGGCAATGAGGCGGTGATGTGACATTGGAAGATTAAGACTGGTGGGAGGACTCTTGCTGTCGTTACTAAGTCTGACAAGGCTCCTGAAGCGCTTGTTGAGAAGGTTACTGATGATGATGATGTCAATATTGGGCTTAGCTATGTCTGCGTTAGGGATCGGATAGGAGAAGAATCTTATAAAGAGGCGCGAGTGGAAGAGGTTAGACTTTTTGTATCACATCCTCTGCTTTCCAAGATTGATAAATCTATTGTGGGGATTTCTATGTTGGCACAAAAGCTAATGCGAATTCAAGCAGCTAGTATAGCGAGAAATTTGCCTGCTACTGTGAAGACTGAAAGATTTGAGCTTGGATTGTGTATAACAATGGTGGAAAGCGAGAGAGAGCAAAAACTGAGTAATTCTGAAATTGTATTTCCAAGCTCTCAACTATACAAGATACATTATATTCTATATATATACCGACGGGGCCCGATGCGCAGGTGACGCCACTGCCTGCGCGTCCGTGCCATGTCGGGATTAAAAAATTAATATTTTCGGCTCGATTCGGGCCGACGCGCGTGAAATCGGGCCGATTCACGCCGATTCGGCCCGAATTGGTCGAAAACCGATACCGGTGAAACCAGCCGATACCGGCGAAACCGGCCGAAATTCAAAAAAAACAACAACAACAACAACAACAACAGGTGCGTATGGCCGAAAAAAAAAAAAAAAAAAAAAAAAGGTACAAATGCACCATTTGGAAAAAAAACCAAGACTCAGCCCCTCCCATTCTCTGTATTCTAGTTATTATTTATTATTACTCTTAAATTTGGTATATAGTTATATAATGTGAAAAAAGTATGTTTAGCAATATATTAAAAATAAAAATAAAAATATTTTTAATAATTTTTTAATTGCTGCACCCGCACTCTACTTTTTCAAAAATTGCCGAGTCCCGCACCCGCTCCCGCACCCACACCGAATCCCGAAACGCACCCGTGCTTCATAGATATATACATTATAAATTAGGAATGGTTCTAGAAAATCCTACTCTAACTGAATTGCAACAGACTCATAACAAACTGTCCAGCCTGGCAATCTGGCATAACCGTAGCTTGATGATCGTGAAACTACCAGAGAGTAGAGATCAGAGTGAATCCAGGCTAAGTCTCCTTGAGAAGAAGATATTTTATACACTATGCTCAAAACGTCACCGTTTCTAGGCTAGTGTTTTTATGAATTTAACTTGAGCAAAACGACGCCGTTGCCACTGAACCAAACTTCATCGTTTTGATCTAGATGACTGTTGGTTACTAGCCGTTGCTGTTACAGCTGTCTCTTCGTCCTCATTTGAATTTGGGTCTTCTTCTTCTTTATTCAAATCATTCAACTGAAACCCAATCTTCTTCTTTCCATTTCCAGACTCAGAATCTCCTTTAACAAAGGCAAGTTGAACTTGAACTTTGCTGAAGCGAAAAGAATGCCCCAGAAGATGTCCTCTTACCAAGGCAATTACAGCTTTTCATGCAAATTATTGGATTAAAAATGACTATCTTATGGATTCTATCAGAAGATGTCATCTTATTTTTGTGTTCTTGTTATAGCTCTTAAAGCTCCCAAATATTTTTACAAAAACCATTTTTTGATCTTGTTTCTTTTAATTTTATTGTGTTTTTTTTTATTGTGATTTTAACTGTGAAAGTAATACGAAAGCTTAATGGAGTAAACTTCAAGTAGGCAAGGTGTCAACTTTTAAACTTCAGGTAAACAACTTAAATTTCGGTCAAACCACATATGGGTAAGTTGTAATTTACCCTAAAAAATATATTGACATTAAATACCAAGATCACCATCTCTATTCTTCTTCTTCATTACATGTGTTGAGTTTTTGACCAATTTTTATTAACCGATGACATTTGTGGAAGGATTTTGTTCGTGGAAGAGGAACAATTAGCGAGTAGGAATGTTTGTGGAAGGATTGAAGTGGGGTTTTAAAAATTTCAGTGACAATTAGAGCAAATCAAATCAAGATGTCTGTGGAAAAAATCTCAAACCTGCCATTTGCTTTGTCCCCTTCAATCAAACAAAACATAATTTCAATTACCTTCCACAAATCAAAACCCCCAAAAATCAAAGAGCAAATCAGAGTGAGAAATGAATACGATGAACATGAACAGATGAACAAACCAATTTTCCCTAACAAACCAAACCCAGAAAATCATACACAATGAACAAACCAACAAATCAAACCTAGATTACATAAAATTTTAACCAACAACAAACCAAGGCACTTCAAGTGTGCTAGCAATGCACACCATTGCCACCTAGGTGCTTTCCATTACTAAATTAACGATAGGGACGAAATTGATAGTTACATAGAGACCAAATTAATCGTAACTCCAAAGTGTATGGGCTAAAATAGTATTTTTCACCAAAAAATAATAATAACTTTAAATGGTAATTAATAAAATTATTAGTGCTAGACTTTAAAGTTATATATATATATATATATATATATGTGTGTGTGTGTGTGTGTGTTTGAGGTGCCTTTTTTTCTTGTACAATGGGGATTTCATCATTTTGAGGAATTTACTTAATCTAGTAATCATGGCTCGTGTACCTTTTTAAAAATAAAAAGTTCATTAGTCGCAAATCCTATGCGTTGCGAATGATAATTTTTTTAGGGCGGTCTCATTAAATTTATTTATTATTTCATTTTGGACTAAATTACATAATCATATTTTAATTTATTATAGGGATAATCACAAATGTAATTTATATATATGATAATGCGAAGAAAATCAGTAGGTTAGATGCTTTGGATTTGGAAGGACTACTGGCTATCTTGATGGCCTAAAAAAGAAAGAACAATAATCAAAGGTGACTAAGGTCGCCGGCCAAGAACCCTCCGATGCCAAAATTAGTTTTTCTCTCAAATTTTGTAGTTCCAACTTTTTAGGAAATGTCAAACGTACCTTTGTCTGGTCTGAATGGGCGTTTATATAATGCACATTGGAAACGGTTATTAAACTTATAACCTCCCCTATATTTGAAGAGGTTTGTGGGTTCAAAGATAACTTCCACAACCGTTTAGGAGTTACATTGTTTTCATATAACTGTCACTAGAAGTTATTCATGTGATAAGGGGTTATTGCACTTCACTTGTATTTCACCTAAGTGTCAGGAGCTCATCCAGAAGCCTTCCTGACGAGCGTACCCTGTTCCTAGGGAAGGTTGTCCTTCAATAGACGACCTTCTCATTTTTCCTAACAGGGGCTCCTCCAGGGGCTTTCCTGATGAGCATACTTTGTTCCCACAGCAGGTCGTCCTTCTATGGAGGACCTTCTCACGGACGATTATCTTCAGATGGACGACCTTCTTGTGGGACACATCTAAATTCTCTGGACGACTTCTTTGGACGACATAGAGTTGGTCAAGTTTATCATTTCACCATCAGTTGCCCCCTTGTCCAGAAGGTCGTCCAGAGCATTTGAAGGTCGTCCAGAGCATTGGAGGACCTACTGTTGTTTTTTGGATGTGTGTCTTCATGTTGTTCATCATAAGCTACTCCAAGTGTCACAATTTTAACGACTGAGTTCTATGGTCTCAAAGTGTGCCATGCGTCACAATTTCATTGGCGATCTGTCACGTCGATTCAAGTTTTCAAGGGAAGTGCCATGTGGCGCTTCCAGGTTGGTCACGTAATTCGAGATACCATTTTTCAATGCTTATAAATAGCTCTGCATTTCTCCAATTTTCTTCTTTGACATTTCTCGTCCATCGTCTCGTGCAGAAGTATTCCAACGTCCCTAGTTTTCCTTCATTTAGAGCCAGGTATCTTCTTTACACTCGTCATTAGGTTTTCCTTAAGTTTTCAAAATGTCTCAAATTCTCATTTCTTCGTCTAGTAATAGTGTGGAAAAAGAAATAGATCTTGTGGGACGCATCTAAATTCTCTGGACGACTTCTTTGGACGACATAGAGTTGGTTAGGTTTATCATTTCACCATCAGTTGCCCCCTTGTCCAGAAGGTCGTCCAGAGCATTTGAAGGTCGTCCAGAGCATTGGAGGACCTACTGTTGTTTTTTGGATGTGTGTCTTCATGTTGTTCATCATAAGCTACTCCAAGTGTCACAATTTTAATGACTGAGTTCTATGGTCTCAAAGTGTGCCATGCGTCACAATTTCATTGGCGATCTGTCACGTCGATTCAAGTTTTCAAGGGAAGTGCCATGTGGCGCTTCCAGGTTGGTCACGTAATTCGAGATACCATTTTTCAATGCTTATAAATAGCTCTGCATTTTTCCAATTTGTCTTCTTTGACATTTCTCGTCCATCGTCTCGTCTAGAAGTATTCCAACGTCCCTAGTTTTCCTTCATTTAGAGCCAGGTATCTTCTTTACACTCGTCATTAGGTTTTCCTTAAGTTTTCAAAATGTCTCAAATTGTCATTTCTTCGTCTAGTAATAGTGTGGAAAAAGAAATAGATCTTGTGGGACGCATCTAAATTCTCTGGACGACTTCTTTGGACGACATAGAGTTGGTTAGGTTTATCATTTCACCATCAGTTGCCCCCTTGTCCAGAAGGTCGTCCAGAGCATTTGAAGGTCGTCCAGAGCATTGGAGGACCTACTGTTGTTTTTTGGATGTGTGTCTTCATGTTGTTCATCATAAGCTACTCCAAGTGTCACAATTTTAATGACTGAGTTCTATGGTCTCAAAGTGTGCCATGCGTCACAATTTCATTGGCGATCTGTCACGTCGATTCAAGTTTTCAAGGGAAGTGCCATGTGGCGCTTCCAGGTTGGTCACGTAATTCGAGATACCATTTTTCAATGCTTATAAATAGCTCTGCATTTCTCCAATTTTCTTCTTTGACATTTCTCGTCCATCGTCTCGTCTAGAAGTATTCCAACGTCCCTAGTTTTCCTTCATTTAGAGCCAGGTATCTTCTTTACACTCGTCATTAGGTTTTCCTTAAGTTTTCAAAATGTCTCAAATTGTCATTTCTTCGTCTAGTAATAGTGTGGAAAAAGAAATAGATCTTGTGGGACGCATCTAAATTCTCTGGACGACTTCTTTGGACGACATAGAGTTGGTTAGGTTTATCATTTCACCATCAGTTGCCCCCTTGTCCAGAAGGTCGTCCAGAGCATTTGAAGGTCGTCCAGAGCATTGGAGGACCTACTGTTGTTTTTTGGATGTGTGTCTTCATGTTGTTCATCATAAGCTACTCCAAGTGTCACAATTTTAAGGACTGAGTTCTATGGTCTCAAAGTGTGCCATGCGTCACAATTTCATTGGCGATCTGTCACGTCGATTCAAGTTTTCAAGGGAAGTGCCATGTGGCGCTTCCAGGTTGGTCACGTAATTCGAGATACCATTTTTCAATGCTTATAAATAGCTCTGCATTTCTCCAATTTTCTTCTTTGACATTTCTCGTCCATCGTCTCGTCTAGAAGTATTCCAACGTCCCTAGTTTTCCTTCATTTAGAGCCAGGTATCTTCTTTACACTCGTCATTAGGTTTTCCTTAAGTTTTCAAAATGTCTGAAATTGTAATTTCTTCGTCTAGTAATAGTGTGGAAAAAGAGATAGATGAGTATCATAACTCTTCTAGCTACAGTGGTTCTAGTAGTGATAGTAGTAGTGGGGGGAATACCACAGACGAGGAGTATACTTTTGGGGTTCCTGTGGTCACCCTGGAAGTCCTTCAAGAACAACTTAGGAGGAGAGCAACATCTGGGTCTGAGGCTGGTCCGTCAAGTGCTTCCCCGTCTGTCCCTCCAGACGAGGTAGAAACCATATATAGCTGCGCTGTGGGAGTCCCTTTTAAGACGGACGACAAGAAGTTAGCGTCTTTTAGGAGTTGGTATCAAATTCCAGACGAGTTGAACCCTAGGTTGGCCTTCCGAGAGGAATGGTGTTTTCAAGCTCATTTTGGCGTGGGAGTTTATGAGGCCTATCTTTTAGGAGGTCTTAGGTTGCCTCTTAACGCTTTTGGTAGGAAGCTACTGACTAGGTCAGGTTTAGGGTTGTATCAATTTAACCCCAATGCGTGGAGACTAGTCGTCTCTATGCAAATTTTGTGGAGAGAGGTGTTTGAAGGGGATCTTCCTCTTACTGTGGACGAGTTCCTTTATTGTTACAAACCCTCTGAAATTAGCCAATCCCGTGGTTTTTATCAATTCACAGCCAGAGGGAGAAATTGTAGGATTATAAAGTTTTTGGTTACGTCAGATTGGAACTGGAAGACGAATTTTTTTTCGTCTCAAGTTTTTGGGCAAGACACCCTGTTGAGGTTGGTAGGGATCCATTTGCCCCATATACTGGAGAGTTAGGGAACCTTCGTCTTGAAGGTATGCTTATTACTATTGCGTTATCTTTATCGCATGTCATTTTATAACTATTTAATTCCAACTCTCTTTCTCACAGGCGTCAAACGACCGTCCTTGAACAAGTTTTACCTTGGACGCGTTCAAAAAGCTCATCTTCACCCTGAGAAGAATTTCCACTCCTTGGTTACTTTTCAACGCCTCGCTACTTGAGGACTTGGTCCTAAGCCTTCTCCTGAAGCCACAGCCCACGAGCTTATAGTCTATAGACATAAGTTTTTACTTTGAGTGATCCCTTTTGTCATTTTTAGGAGTGATTTTGACAAATTTCTCTGCAGGAATGGCTACCATGAAGGAGAACAAGGGGAAAGAGATAGTGGACGAGGTTGTTAGGCCAGAGGCTTAGTCTCAGCCTCGTCCTGCCATTGGGGAGTCTTAGCTTCGTCCTACCAGTGGGGATAAGAGGAAGAACTTGTTTAAAAATCTACATTTGGAGGATCTTCCCAGTCGTCGAGGGCACAAGAAGGCAAGACACAGGTCGTCTAAGCCCGAAATTGTTAAGCCAGGCACTACCCCTTCTGTCTCCCAAGTGCCTCCCGTCCAAGTCCTGGACTTGGAAATGCCTGAGCTTGCTGGTGTTACCCTTTCCAAGGTCGTCAATCCTGCTTTGTCTCAGCCTCATCCTAAGGTTCACATGAATATGATTGAAAATGAGGACTAAGCCTAGGAGAGGTTTGAAAAATCTGTGATTGAGGAAGACGTGGCTACTTGCTATGATGTCTTTGAAGGAATTTAAGCACTTTGCTATCCGTGACCTCTTCAAGGTATGTAATTCTATCTTTCACCTTGTCCTGTCATTTTACTGTGGCCATTGTTTTATTTTTAATTGGACTTTTAATTGTTTGCATAGGCCATGTCAAAGTTCATAGCAGCGTCTAGACAAGCCACAGAGTTAGACAAGGAGAGGGCCAAGCTTGAAACAAAGCTACGGCAGGTTAAGGACGATTGTAGAAACTGGGCTGAGGCAGTAGGCAAAGCTAAGGACGAGGTTTAGGAGCTAAAAAATCTCGTCAAGGAGCTGAGGGCTGACATCGTCAAGAAGGACACTCGTTTGGATCATTTTCAAAAGAGGAATGACGAGCTTGGTACCCTTCTCAAGGACGCCAAAAAGGTAGCTATCGAGGAATTCAAAGCTTCCAGCTAGTTCACTAACCTGTTCGACAGGAACTATGCTGCTGGCTTCGAAAACTTCCGCATGGACACTATTGAATGCTTCCCCGAGGTAGATTTCAGCCCTATCAAACTTCACCTTGGTGGCTCTGATAGCTCTCTCCTCCAGACGAGCTCAGAGGACGTTAACGTTGAGGACAATGCCACCATGCAGCCTGTCCGGGACGAGCCTAAGGCTGGAGATGACCCTCAGTAAATTTGTATTAGAAAAAGTTTATCTTAGTTCCTTTCTTCCTTTTTTTTTTGTAAGGTCCGTAGTTTGGGACCGTTTGAAATTTATTCAAGTACAATTTGCTCTTCCAGGAAATTGGGACGAGTTTATAAACAATTGCCTTTTAGGCTTTTTACTTTATAAGGGTTTTTGGACGGTGGTCGTCTACCCTTTAAAGCTTTAACTTATGAATGTTTATTTACATTATTTGTCTAATTATTGAACATATTTTCACATGGACGAGTTTTTATTTTATTTTATTTTTTTATATATACATATATATACCACTTATGCTACTGGCTTTTATGAGATCTGCATACTCATATTAGAGGGTCATCCATATGCTTTTCCTATGGACGATGTTAGAGGTTTGTGCACACGCTTTTTCTATGGACGATGTAAGAGTTTCGTCCGCATGCTTTTCCTATGGATGACCTGTTTGCATATGGACGACTCATTTGTCATTCAACAATTTTTACAAGTATAATTCATCCTCAGAGTGGCAGTGATGGTTTCGCCAGCTCTTTTCCTCGTCCATAGGCTAGGCAATTGGCATTCATCTTTCGTCAAGACATTTCTAATGCTTGACTCGTCCTAGAACACTAGAGCGTCTTGGCTAGATGCTCGTCCATGGACACTAATGCTTCGCTATATGCCCTTTTCTTGTCCGTCTGTGTTTCAGACGAGTATGCCTTAGCTTATTTTTCTTTGCTTTATCCTCATTTCGAGGAAAGTTTATGAACGTTACATTCCTGCGTCCAGAAATTTTCATTCGTCTTAGGCTTTTGCCCCCTTGTGGGTATTATTATGGAAATTAGATTTATGCATGAAATACATTGGAAATCCAAACCATATTATTATATAAACATTGTTCACAAATATGGCACCTGCTTAGAAGCTAGTGCCTTTGGAAAATACTTAGGAAAATACTTTTACATACATAACCTCGTCTTTCACAAGCGTGTTTGTAGACGGTGCAAAAGTTTAAGAACTAGTGCACTTTTTATTATTAAAACACACCATAGTAGTAGTAAGAACACAACAGTTTCCATAGCTATAACTTTGTCCATAGTTGCAACCTCGTCCTTGGAGAATTTTGTCCAAGCTTATTACTAATAATACCTCCTCAAGTGCTCCACGTTTCAGGGATGCTCTAACTTTCGTCCGTCCAAAGCTTCCAAGTAGTACAACCCCTTCCTCTTGCAGTTGATTACCCTATAGGATTCTTCCCAATTGGGTCCCAATTTTCCATAAGCTGGATTCCTTGTTGCCAAGGAGACTCTTTTGAGAACGAGGTCCCCAATGTTGAAGCGTCTGGGTTTTACCATGGCATTGTGCTGCCTAGCCATATGATTTTTATATCTCACTGTCCTTTGCTCTGCGTCCATCCTTACCTCATCAATGAGATCGAGGTTAAGACAGAGTTGCTTTTCATTATTTTTCTCTTGGTATTTCATCACTCGATGATTAGCCATATGAACTTCCACAGGTATGATTGCTTCACTTCCATAGGCTAGCTTGAAGGGGGTTTCTTCTGTCGGTGTCCTCACAGTCGTCCTATAGGCCCAAAGAACACCTGGCAACTCATCTGGCCATATCCCCTTTGCCCCCTCGAGCCGAGTCTTGATGATTTTCAGCAAGGATCGGTTTGATACTTATGCTTGTCCGTTCGTTTGTGGGTGGGAGGCGAGGAATATTGATTCTTGATTCCAAACTGTTCACAAAAGTCCCTAAAAGGTGCATTGTCAAACTGTCGTCCGTTATCAGATACTAGTACCTTAGGTACTCTGAACCTACATAGGGTATTTTTCCAAACAAAATTCTTAACATTTTGCTGAGTGATTTTTGCAAGAAGTTCGACCTCCACCCACTTGGTAAAGTAGTCAATCCCTACTACCAAAAATTTCATTCGTCTGGTTCCTAGGGGGAAAGGACCTAGGATATCCAGTCCCCACTGTGCAAAGGGCCATGAGGCCATCATTGGGGTCTAGTACTCCGATGGCTGTCTAGGGACGTTGCTATAGCACTAACACTAGTTACACACCTTGACATAAGCCTTAGCTTCTGCTTGAATTGTAGGCCAGTAGTAGCCTGCATGGACGACCTTATGGACTAGTGAGCTTGCTCTCAAGTGATTCCCACATGCTCCTTCATGGACCTTTCTTAGTACATAGTTTGACTCGTCCTGAGCCAGGCACCTTAGGTAGGGCTGAGAAAAGCCCCGTTTGTATAGAACTTCATTTATAAGGACGTACTTCGCAGCCTTGACTTCCAACTTCCTAGCCTCGTCCCTGTCTTCTAGGAGCCTTCCATCCTTAAGATAGATTATTATTGGACTCATCCAATTTATTCCTCCTCCTATTTGCTGTATATCTAGGAGGTCAATGCTCGGCATGTATTGGACTTTGTCACACTCGTCCATAACTCCTCCTGCCGAAGCTGCTTTCGCCAAGGCATCTGCTTCCATATTATCCTCCCTCAAGAGTTAAACAAAACTTGCTTATTTAAACTTCAGGACAAGCCGCTTCACCTTGTTAAGGTATTTCTTCATCTGATCTTCCTTAGTATCGCACATTCCATTCACTTGATTGATGACTAGATAGGAGTCTCCTTTGACTATTATTGATTCCACCCCTAGGAACTTAGCCAGTTCTAGCCCTTTGAGTAGAGCTTCATATTCAGCTTCATTGTTGGTGGTTTGGTACTGTAAACGGGCTGCGTACTCCAACTTGTCATCCTCTGGGGACTTAAGTCTAACTCCAATCCCCCCTGTATATAGTGTGGACGATCCGTCAACATTAATAATCCACCTTTGGGACCCTTCGTCTAACTCATCCTGACTGGGAGTGAACTCCACAGTAAATTCTACTAATGCTTGTGCCTTTATCGAGCTCCTTGTATGGTATTTAACATTGAACTCACTTAGTTCCACCGCCCATTGGATCAATCATCCTGCGGCTTCTAACTTGTTCATTGCCTTCTTTAGGGGATGATCCGTTAGGACGTTGATAACATGAGCTTGAAAATAATGCCTTAGCTTTCTAGAAGCCATGATCAAAACAAAGACTAGCTTTTCCATTATCGGATATCGTCCCTCCACTCCTCTTAGTGCCCGGCTCGTATAGTAAACCGATTTCTGAACCCGTCCCTCTTCTCTGACCAATGTCGAGCTCACAGCATGCGAGAACACTGCCAAATACAAGTACAATTCCTTTCCAGGTACAAATGGGCTCAACAATGGTGCTGTCGTGAGGTAAGGCTTCATGTCTTGGAAGGCTTTTTGACACTCATCCGTCTAGTCAAATGCCTTCTTGAGGACTTTAAAGAATGGCAAACACTTTTCAGTAGCTTTCGAAACAAACCTGTTAAGAGCGGTAACTCGTCCGGTAAGAGACTGGACTTCCTTGATGTTCTTCGGTGGCTCTCTATTTAGTATCGCCTGGATTTTGTCTAGGTTCGCCTCAATTCCTCTGTGTGAAATCATGAACCCCAAAAACTTCCCTGACGATACTCCAAAAGCACACTTGCTTGGATTTAATTTCATGTTATACCGCCGAAGTGTGTTAAAAGTTTCTTGAAGGTCGTTCAGATGCTTCTTCTCGTCCAAACTTTTTACTAGCATATCATCTACATAAACCTCCACATTTCGCCCGATTTGAGGATGGAACATGTGGTTAACTAGTCTTTGGTAAGTTGCCCCCGCATTCTTTAAACCAAAAGGCATTACCTTGTAGCAGAATAATCCTTGGCTAGTAATGAATGAAGTCTTCTCTTGATCTGTCTAGTCCATCTTTATTTGGTTATAGCCTGAAAAGGCATCCATGAAACTCAGCAGTTTGTGACCTACAGTCGAGTCCGCCAGTTGGTCAATGTGTGGTAGTGGACAACTGTCCTTGGGGCAAGCCTTGTTTAAGTTAGTAAAGTCCAAGCACATCTGCCACTTGCCGTTGGCCTTTTTTACCATGACTACATTCACCAACCAGTCCAGATAATAAACTTCTCAGATGAACTCCGCGCTAATCAACTTTTGGACTTCTTCTTTGATGGCATTGTCTCACTCAGGAGCAAAAACCCTATTTTTCTGATGCACTGGTTTGGAGTAGGGACATACATTCAGACGATGAGTAATGACACTTGGATCAATACCCGACATGTCCTTATGATTCCATGCAAAGACATCAATGCTTTTCTTCAAAAACTAGATCAGAGTATGCTTTGCCTCTTTTTCCATGCTCGTCCCAATTCTAGTGAACTTCTTGGGTCTGCTCTCATCCAAAGGGACATCTTCTAACACCTCAGTGGGTTTCGCTGTAATCCTTCTCTCGTCTATGCTCATTGTCTGCACGTGCTCGTCCGTCGCCAACATGGCTAAATAGCACTCCTTGGTAGCTAACTAATTCCCTTGTACTTGACCTACTTTATGCTCAATCGAAAATTTGACAGACAAATGGTAGGTAAAGGTTGCCGCCTTCCAACTATTCAAAGTTGGCCTTCCAATAATAGCATTATATGATGATGAATAATCAACAACAAGGAAGTTTACCTCTTTGGCTATCTGCTGCGGATACGCTCCAACCACCACCAGTAACATAATGGTGCCCACAGGCGGTCCTCCAAATCTCACCAATGGAAAATTCACTGGTCGAAGTTGATATCATCCTAGCCTCATTTATTGGAAGGCGGGGTAATACAAAATGTTCGTCTAGCTGCCATTGTCTACCAACACCCTCCTGGATGTATAATCGGCAATGAGCAGGGTAATGACAATCGCGTCATTGTAGGGGTGGTGAACTCTTTCAGCATCCTCGTTCATGAATGTGATGGATTGCTCGTCAGCTTCCCTCGTCCTGGGAGATCGTCCAAATAGCTAGACGTTTTGCACCACCTTCAAGTATGTCTTCCTTGATTTAGATGACTGAGCTGCTGAGGTTCCTCCTATAATAACTCTTATTTCTCCAAGTAGGGGTCGTGATGACTATTCCACCTTGAATTTTAGCTTCTCTTCTTTGTGGTCTCTTCCAAGGAAATTCCTCAACTTCCCTTGTTTTATAAGATTCTCTATCTGCTGTTTTAAATCAAAACACTTGTCCATGTCGTGCCCATGGTCTCTGTGAAAGCGGCAATACTTGTTCCTATTGCGCTTGTTAGGATCTCCTTTCATTTTCTCTAGTCACTTCAAGGACGGATCGTCCGTGATTTGCATAAGCACTTACTCTAATGGCGTATTCAAGGGAGTGTATTATTGGTTTCTCGCTGAAGAACTCGCCTTCTTACTATCTCTATCCCTTTTCTCTTCTGCCTGAGCCTTCTTGGGATGAGGATCTTGATTGGGATGACGCGGGTGACCTGCTTCCGAACGTTCTGCTCTCTTCCGCTTCTTGGCTATGATCGCGTTCTCAGCATTTATTAAATTCTGGGTCGAATGGACGAGCCCAACCATAGTTTGTGGTTCTTGCTCGTAGAGCTTATGGATGAACAAGTCAGAGTTGACCCCATTATGAAAGGCGGCCAATAACAACTTGTAGTCCATTTCGTCCACCGTCAAGGCTTCTCTATTAAACCGGGTAATGAAGGACTGCAAACTCTCATTTTTCCCTTGCTCTATAGTTAGCAAACTAAAAGAGGAACACTTGTGGCATTGCCCTCCAATAAAATTATTGATGAACAACTTACTCAACTCCTCAAATAAGCCTACGGAGTTTGGGGGTATTTTGCTGAACTATACCCGCACTGATCCCTTAAGTGTGGTAGGGAATGCTCTGCACATAATCTCGTCCTGAACCCCTTGAAGGTGCATGGTGGTCTTGAAGCTAGCGATGTGATCACACGGGTCTCGATTTCCATTATATGAATCCAAGGAAGGTATTTTGAATTTCGAGGGTAGGGGATGACTATTAATGGAAGCCGTGAAAAGGGAGTCCGTTCGGTGAACTAAATCATCCACGGGGTTCGCCCGTCTCATATTCTCTTTCATTTCATCTATGGCTTTTCTCATCTGGTCCATCTCCCTCTCCAAGTGTGGCACTCTTCTTGAAGCAGTACCCCTTGATTGATTCTCGGACTCAACGTTTTCTCCTCTACCCTCCTGACTCTGGGCTCGTCCTTCCGCATGTACTTCATGGTGCTGCCTCTTGAAATTGATCTCCTTATTCAACTCTTGATTCTGACGGGTTAATTCTGTCATAGCGGCAGCCATGGACTGTATATGTTGAATGGAAGGCGATTGCATGATAGGCGCTGACTGACGGCCATGATGGGGATTGCTAGAAGCATCCCTACTCTCTTGGTGGCATGGGCTGGTAGCCCTTGATCTTGTCTGAACCATTCAGCCTTTTATCTGGGAAAGGCGAATCGCTGAAAACAAATGATCGAGCGAAAAGAACACGATCCCCACAGACGGCGCCAACTGATGATGCGAAGAAAATTAGTAGGCTGGATGCTTCGAATTTGGAAGGACTACTGGTTGTCTTGATGGCCTGAAAAAGAAAGAACAATGATCAAAGGTGACCGGGGTCGCCGGCCAAGAACTCTCTGATGCCAAAGTTAGTTTTTCTCTCTCAAATTTTAGAGTTCCAACTTTCTAAGAAATGTCAAAACGTACCTTTGTCTGGTCTGAATGGGCGTTTATATAGTGCACCTTGGAAACGATTATTAGACTTATAACCTCCCCTATATTTGAGGAGGTCTGTGGGTTCAAAGATAACTTCCACAACCATTTAGGAGTTACACTTTTTTCATATAATTGTCACTAGAAATTATTCATGTGATAAGGGGTTATTGCACTTCACTTGTATTTCACCTAAGTGTCAGGACCTCATCCAGGAGCCTTCCTGATGAGCGTATCCTGTTCTTAGGGAAGACCGTCCTTCTATAGACGACCTTCTCATTTTTCCTAATAGGGGCTCGTCCAAGGGCTTTCCTGACGAGCATACCTTTTTCCCACAGCAGGTCGTCCTTCTATGAACGACCTTCTCACAGACAGTTATCTTCAGATGGACAATCTTCTTGTGGGATGCATCTAAATTCTCTGGACGACTTCTTTGGACGACATGGAGTTGGTCAGATTTATCATTTTACCATCAATATATATATATATATATATATATATATATTATTTTTGTCCTACCAAATCAAAATAATACAATTTTTCTCCCATATTCAAAAGTTAAATAAATGAAAATATTAATTTTTTAATAAATTTTATTTATAATATTTTGTGTATCCTTAAAAATTATATAAAATCTGAAAAATTTTCTTTTAGTTTTAAGCAATCAAAACACTATCCAAACATATTAACAAATTAATAAAACTCAACAAAACTACAATTCAAAATAAAATAAAAGATTGCAATACTTTTTCCTTAAAAAAAAAAAAACCAAGAGTACAATTCCAAAGGAGAAAAAGTAGATAAATTTTTTTTTTTTTGAAAAAAGAAGTATTATGTTAATGCTGTCATAATCTAATCTAACATCTAATCCAACATATGAAAAATGAATAGATAAATAAATAATTTTAAACACAAAATAGAATTTGTTTTCTTAAAAGCCTCAAAGAACACACTAATGAAACAAAGAAGATGAAAAACAATATAAAATATTCGTAAACGCTTAAAACAATTACTTAAGCATCTAAGAACCTTTTTTGTATAGGAAAAATATGCATAGAATGGGAGAGTGACAAATTTATCAGAAAAATGATGAAAATAAGAAGAGCCAAAATAAAGGAAGATGAAGGAGCAAAATAATATGTAAAGTTAAAACCGCCTAAGATGAATTTGTAAAGCCAATATATTTATATATTTAATATTGTAAAAAAAATTAAAGGTAAAAAGTAAATATGAAAAAGACTAATTATGTGGCTAATGACATGGCGATGAGGTAGCTCAACAGAAGCATAGTAACAATAAATGTTACGCTTCAACTTTTAAATATATATAGATATAGATTTGTCTTCTATATCTCTCCTGTTCTCTTGCACTTTTAGCCCATGGTTTAGATGGTCAACCAGCATGTTAATCACTTAAGTTTATTGTTTTTAAGTGGACAAAGTTTCTCTTTAAACTAGTTTCGATAGCAACTTTACAAACTTCCATTAAAAAAATTAACATAGATATATATTTTGAAAATCTATCCATTAAATTGCATGTTATTTATGCTCTTAACATATATATTAAATATCGTTCAAATCAAATGTTATTTAGCATTTGATCCATAAATGTATTTTTTTGCACAATTTAAGATAATACAAACTTGAAATATAAACATATGATTAATGATATAGTTATTGATCTTTGATTTTTTTTTTTTTTTTTTATTTTGTAAGTATTGAAGATATAAGAAGAAAATACAATCTAAAAGTGGATTTGTAAAATTCAAATCCGATAAAAAGATAAAATGACAGTTTAAAGGAATTCTCTCCGACTTATCCTGTAACAAATTCTTGGGAAATGAGCTCGGCAGAAAAGAAGGCTTTTGTAGGAATGTTGGCAGAAGAAATAAGAGAACTCTTAAGCTACAACATACCAATACTCCTTATTCTCAGCCTTAGGATTCATTTTATTTATTTATTTCAACTCTTGCCGAAATGTAAAAATTGTCTACTTCAACAGCCATGACTAATCCCATAACCAGGTAATTTCTTAGCGCCCCCGCCCCCCCCCCCCCCCCCCCCCCCACACACGCACGCACACATATATAAAAGTCATGAGTCCCAAGAATAAAGACACAGGGCAACACATGACTATCCATTTCAGCTGCATCAACCAAAAACAAAAAGTACCATTGAAAGAGGACATGGTGAACTATCAGCGATGTACTGATAAGAAGATATTGTGTAAGGTAAGCTAAGTATTTTTGGAGAAAAGCTCCATGCTTGAATAATCGACAATATATTGATAAGAATATAGTGGTGCTACTATTGCATCAAATGTTTATCATGGTAGTGAGCCTTTCTATGCCTAGTTGAACAGAATTATATTCGGCTTTCAGAGTTTTGTAGTCAAATTGTGGAAGTCAACAAATGATGATAGGTTGACCAAAAAAACTAAGTTTGTGAGGTGCACGCTGTTGAGTGTGCAAAGGAAATCTAAAGGACCACAGGCTAGGCTGAATCATTTAAGAATAAATTCAGAAATACGTGAGAAAATAATATATTATCTTCTTTCTTTTTTATTTTTTTTTTATTTTTATTTTTTATATATATAAGTAGAGACATAATAAATGATATAGGTAGCTAGGCTTGCTAAAAGAAATATATTACTCAGTGAAAAGCTTATTTTTGGGCATGGAGAGCATAATAAAGTTCAGAACCGTATGAAAAAGTTCATCTTCTGGCTTTGCATAGATTATTTATTATTTGTTAAAAAGAGAAGAAGACCGTTTGAAAGGCAAAAAGGTAACGTTCAAGCAAAGTGCAGTTAGTGAAGATAGACATGTTAGGGCCAAAGTATAGGGAAAACAATGCAAAAATGTAAGGAATGAGCAAACAATGTGGCATGTATACATGTATATAAGCAGAAGCAAAAATGAATGTCAACTTATGAGATTAGTCACAAGCAAAATTACAGAACTGCTGTTTTCAATAAAATATTCATTTAGAGGCGTTAATAAAACACATGAATGATGTGAGTAATGTAATTTAATGCCAGCAATAGTTTTCCCCTAGCCAGACTGCCTACGCATAAGTGTTAGTTTTGCATAAGCTTCAATTTTACGAAGTAAAAAATCTTCACAGAAGACTTAAGCATTCCAATAGTAAATACGACTCTATAATGACAATTGCTAACTTAAATTTAAGTACAAAGTAAGTTCTCCGTTCATATGCTCTGAAACAAGTATGGAAAAATGTATGGAAATTGTGAAGTTGTTATTTACAACTATTTTGTGTTAGCTTTAATTCCGTGTCAAATTTGATTGTAACTCTGTTTAATTATTTTCCCCTGTATTTTATGTGGGATTTTATTGTAAGGGTTGTGTATGAGAGAGAGTGTGAAGACATAAGCTCTTATTGAAGACCAAGTGGATTTCGCAAGAAGATTCACGAGAAGTTATCCCGCGAAGTAAGCCACGTGCAGAGCACATGACTGGAGTGCAAAAAGTCATGATAGCCTGGTTTTCGGAGTATTTTGTGGGTAAGGCCTTCTCACGAAATACTCGCGAAACATTCTGTTTTGCTATTTTGTCATTTGTGCTCCACCATGTCTTTACCCACACTATATATACCCTCATTACCCACAGTGCTTTTCAGAGAGAAGACCTTAGCATACACACTTAAGAGTTAGAGATTGTCATACTCACAATCATCTACACATTTCTTTGTGATTTTCCTCTACTCTTACCTCTCCATATCCAAATCCTTGAGAAGTTGATAGCCCAAACACTTGCCACACCCAATCTGACTGTAAAGTGAGATTTTGGTGCTGCTGGGAAGCATTGGAAGAAGCCAATCGTTGGCGGATGCAATCGGGTTGAATTGCGTGATCCGGGAAAGCTAGAGAAGACAAGGTTTCGTTAAGTCAGTTGGTAGCAGCAGCTTGGAGGGCTCAAGTACATGGGGTAGACTAGGCTTGGAGAGTCTTTTATTATTTATGTACTCCAACTTATTCTCCAGTGGATCGATTTACTGCTTGGAGGACGGCGAAGAGGTTTTTCGCCGAGTTCTTTCCTTTCCTCTTCAATAACACATCTCAGTGTTATCTTGTGTTTGCATTTTTTTCCCTACTCTTTTAGCTTTCATTTTACTGTTGATATTTGATGAATATGGCTTAGAGTAGTTTTATTGTTTTGTTCGCTTGCATTTACTCTTATTCTGCACTTAGTTTAATTAGAGTAAAAACAACTGAGTCATAACTTTTAATTGGGGGTCTAAACAAGCTCTTGTGTATTCACATAAATTCGAGTTTTCAATTGGTATCAGAGCGGGTACACTTTGTTGAATTTCTACATCCTAAGTGTGATCCTTGACCCTTCAATGGATTGGTCTCAATCCCTTAATGCACCTCCCTGCTTTGATGGGAGTAATTATGCCTTTTGGAAAGTGCATATGCGTGCATTTTTATTTTCAATTGATGATAATGTATGGGATGCTGTTGAGATTGGATGGACTAGGCCGGAGGCCACTAAATCCACTTGGACTAAGGTAGCCCTTATAGCGGCCAATGCTAATAGCAAGGCTTTAAATGCTATTTTTTGTGGTGTCTCACCCAATGAATTTCACAAGATCTCCCATGTTACAATTGCCAAGGAGGCGTGGCAAATTTTGGAGACCACATATGAAGGCACCAAAAAGGTGAAGGACACCAAGTTACAAATGCTCACCACTCGCTTCGAGGAATTAAAGATGAGCGAAGATGAGTCATTCGACTCCTTCTATGGGAAGCTTAATGAAGTGGTAATTGGCAAATTCAACTTGGGTGAAAAGATGAAGGACTCCAAGATTGTGAGGAAGATCCTACAATCATTGCTGGAGAGCTTCCGTGATAAGGTTACCACCATCAAAGAGAGAAAAGACCTTGATGAGATTAATTCAAGAACTCATCAGTTCTTTTCAAACTTATGGGCTACCTCTACCATCACAAAGGAAGAGCAAATCTCTTGCTCTCAAGACAATCAATGAGAGATTGGAAGCTCAAGACTCCTCGGATGAGGATGAGGTTAAAAAGGAAGTGGTGTACCTTGCTAAGAACTTTTGTAATTTTTTAAAGCTCAAAAGGGATGGGAAGTCTTTTGAGAAAGGGAAATTCTCAAATTTCAAGAAGGATAAGAAAGACTTCAAGAAGAAGGATTCCAAAGATTCCTCTCCATCTCAAGCGGTCACGTGCTATGAGTGCAAAGGGCATGGGTATGTGAAAAGGAATGCCCCACTTATTTGAAGGCCAAGGGTAAAGTCTTTGCTACTACCCTTAGTGACTCGGACGGCTCCAATTCGGATTCGGAAGAAAGTTGTGACGGAGAAGGAAACTACTCCACATTTATGGCTATTGCACCCGTGGACTTTTCGGAAGATTTGAGCCTATTAATGGAAGAGCTCGATGAGCATATCGAAGTAAAGTCTATAAGGATTAGGGAAGAATCTGATGATGAAGATGAAGAAGCAAAGGGATTGCAAGAATCATATAATTCTCTTATTGAGAAGACTGGAGAGTATGCTAGAGTGGCTAAGGCAGCTATTAGAAAAATGAAGAAAGCTAAACAACACTACAAGAGCATACTCATGAGATACAAAGAAACGAAGTGTGAAGTTGAGGCATTGAATGAAGAACTAACCGAAGCCTACTCCAAGATCAAGTTTCTTGAGCTTGAAGTGATTCAAGCTAATGCCAAAGTGGAGCGTGTTACCTCCAAGAAATTTGACGAAGTGCTTGTACATCAAAAGCCTTCTTCTGACAAAAGCGGCTTAGGATACACCGAAGAAAGTAGTTCAAACGCCAATGTGTATAATGAGATGAAGTTTGTTAAAGCCAAGGAACCAATGGTAGCGACTCCAAGCGTTGAGAATGTGAAGGTTGAGAAGAAGCCAAATGGGACTGCTCAAAAGGTTTTGACAAAACCTCAAAATCCATTTGTGGCCAAACCCAAGGCTAAAGGGAAGTCTCTTCTGAAGTTTCAAAGAGGTCCTCAAGTCCAACACTTTTGCCATCACTATGAAATCCGAAGACACACTAGACCTAATTGCTATAAATTGCATGCATTGAAGAAGGTAGATTCTCAAAGGCTAAGAGGACAAGGAAAGGGGAGTTGGAATGCCAAGAAATCAAAAGAACAAGAAGTCGATCCCGGTATTGGTGATGTGATGAAAATGATAGATACCATCACTTCTTGTTTGGCAAACTTCACCCAAAGGTTTGAGAATCATAATTCAAATACCCAATCCTCTAGGGATATCATCCCAAATGCACATGCCGTGTGGGTGAAGAAGGGTACACATGCATAAGCATTAGACCATGCCCATGCATCAATTTTTTCGATATGTTGTGACTTTGGTTGGTTGTTTGCTTATGTTTTTCCGTTTTAGAATTTTTTTTTTCAAGTTTGTTTTGTACTTGTTGTTTTTGTTGATCTTAATTTTCATGTTCTGTTTTTGAGTGAGTCGAAAAATTCAAAAACCCATAACAATTGAAAAATCTCCAAAAATTTTGATCGCTTGTATTGTGTATATCACATAAGAGTTTGGCCTAGTACCTTCGTACTAATGGCGTAGTGCATTTACGAGCTTAGCTTGTTATGTATGCACATTTTCTAAGTGTGAGCGACATCTAGAAATCTACATTTGAATATCATAAATAGATCTTCAAGCTTGTTATGAATGATTGGTCAATAGATTTGCTTGATCTTGATAAATGCGTAGACTTGTGTCTATATATCTCCTCACATTTTCTTTTTCAAGAGCTCTACAAATGTCAATCTTGAAAAGAGAACTTTAAGCTGAAAAAGCCATCACACATACTAGTATTTGACTAGGAAAAAGGGAAAGCGATTTGTACTAAATGGTATGGTGCCAAAGCCAAGGGCTAAATTGTCAAAGTTATCTTAAAATTTTTATGGCATCACTTCTTAAAAATTTGAGTTGTTTTTTATCAAAAGTATGTAAATGGAAGCAAAAAAAAAAAAAAAAAAAAAGCTTTCAATCAAGTGTAATCACATTGGTGAGGGGTTATATATGTTCATTTCTACAAGTGAGATAGGTCACTTGACTTCGTATTAGTCATGTATGACTTGATTAAATTGATCATTGAAATTTCATACTAGACTAAAGACTAGTTCCTACTTGATCCACACACACAATACACAAGTCTATTGTTCAACGAATGCTTTTTTCATTTGTGTGATTGTACGTGTATAAATGTGATGTGTATACTCAATTGCTTGTCGATCAAACCCAAAAAGATTTGTGAGTATTTTATATGTTTTTGAAAGTGTTTTTATGCTTTTGTGTTTAGAGTTTTTGTTAATATTGCATATTTCATGTTTTTAACAAAAAACTCCTTTAGAGGCATTTTCGCGAGAAGCTTGGCGAGTTAGCTCTTCTCGTGAAAATGAGGATGAAAAAAATTGACACCAAAATTCAAACAGAAACTTTCGCGACTGTCTCGCAAGATAATTTTACTCACGAAAAATTTATGTGCTTCAGTGGCATTTTTCGCGAGAAGATTACCCGCGAAAAACGCGTGTTTTTAGTTTTTTAAAGGGCTGAACATGACAGTTTTTCAAACTCACACCCCTTGCCTCCCTCGAGTCTCTCTTAACCCTAAACCAATTTTCTCTCAAAAACTCAAGTGCAATCTACTCTATGTCTTCGCTAAGGTAAGTTTCATCATTCTTTTATCTTCAATTCCTTAGATTAAGCCTTAGATTCTAGGTTTTCATGAGTTAGGTATATGTTTGAAAAGGTTGGGAAAATTTATTTTTGTGCAAAACATTTTCGATTTTCTTGATTGGGCTCTGTCCCATTTGCTTTGATTGTGTTTGTGTTGGCCCCTTGTGGCATTCTAACATGTATTTAGGCATATTTTACAAATGTTCATGCATTGTTTACATGTTAGTTGTGTTTATGCATATTAGGTGTTTGATAAAATGCCCAAATGGCATTTTGGTGTTGTTTTGGACTCCGATGAGTACCAAACTTTAGGGATTACCATGATTATGCATGTTTATCATGTTTTTATCATTGGTTGTGTATTTTACACACTTTAACCCAAGTGTGCTTAGTCATGCCTTGATTATGCATCACATATGCACACCACATACACACTTGATGCACACACATATTCACTTGTCATGTTTGCATATCACTCATTTTAGATAAGTCTTGCTACATGTTTAGCAATTACAACATGATCTTGTGATGTTGTTTATGTTCTTTTTAGGACTTTGTGGTTGTTTTATGGACTAACTTGGTACTAATCAAGTTTGTGTTCTTGTTTTGTGTTTTGTACTTGTCTCTTTGTGTTTGTAACTGTCTTTACAAATGTCTCCTATTAAGCAATCGACCTCAAAGAAGTCAACAAAGGATCAACACTCTGACTTGGAAAATTTCCGAAGCATTGAGGCAGACATGGCCTACAACGACTTCTACAAAAGGGCCCCGATCATCATGGAAAAGGTTGTAGCAATGGAAACCCCTGAAAACACTTTCATTTTGGGAGTGTTTAAAGAACGGACAAGGACAAAGCTGCTGAACCCAGTGAGGAATGTCTATGCTGACATCATAAGGGAATTCTTTGCAAATGCCTTTATGGAAGAGGGTCTCATAAATTGTTGGCTGAAGGGGAGAGAATTTTCTGTCACAAGGGAATCTATCCAAGAGATATTGGAAGTTTGTTCACCATCTCAACAACTTTATATCCAATATGATGATAGATTGGACTCTCTTGTACCCATTGTGGAACTCCTTGGTGGTGATCTTAAAATAAGGCGCTGAACACTGTTCCTTTCACCCTGGAGATGAGAACATTGGCTTGCATAATGGTCCACAATCTCTACCCGGTGAAGAACTTGACCACCTTGTTCGGACCAAGAGCCATTTTCCTGCTTAATCTCTTCACACACAAGGAGATCGACATTTGCAGTCACATTTTCTACCTCTTCACCAAATGCATCACCAAAAGGAACTCGAGACTGGTCTTTCCATTTCCAAGTCTCGCCATGGCTCTTATAGCAAGAGCAAGAGTGAAGATTCTAAGTGGTCTTCCCGTGATGCCAAGGGATTATCCGATTAGTGCTCAAACCATGACCCGAAGCGAATCCCATATCACTGGACCATCTGTTTGTATTTCTCAAATTCCAAGGGATAATGTTGAGGAAGAAGGTGGAGACATGGAGGAAGAGAAAGATAGGTTCACATTAGCCCCGAAGGGCTCTGCATAACCCTCTTCCCAAGCACGTGCATGGGCACGCGTTTACCTTGATCATCCCATTGCATGAGTTAAGCAGATGTATGGTATGCTAGAATCTCATGTGCAAAACCCCTCGACTCAGATTACCTACATCGAAGGCCAAATCACTGCACTCTCGTCTCAGATTGATGACATGATGATGGAGCAGCAGCGGTAGCAGCAGGATGGCTCCGATGCCGAGTCCGAGCAGTTCTAGCCTCTTTGGCCATTTCGGTCAAAAAGGGGGAAAAGTTTGAGGGGGAGCTGCACAGTTTGAGGGGGAGAATAGCATAGCATAGCATATCATAGAATATTGGTTTATTTTGTAGTGGTTTAGTAGTTTACTTTCATTTACCTTTTAAAAGTTTTTATAACTTATGGATATTTACATTGCTTTCTTTTAAAGCTTTAAAGTACTTCAGTTTAAATTTCAATTTATCTTTAGTACTTTGTTTTTGCATCTTTGCTTTGTAGCTTTTTAAGTACTTTTAGATTATGTTGCATTATTTTTAGTACTCCACAATTGTGCCCTTGTTGGATCTTGTATCCTTGATGCAAATACCTTAGTGTTTTGCATTAGTTGTGTGTTGGACATGCAATTGATTTGAGTGTTGTTCTTAATTGCATTGCGTGTCTGGATGATCATTTACTAGATAAATGTTCATTGTAGTCATTCTTTAATGACTGTTCTTGTTTGATCAAGTTATGCTTCATAGACTATATCTTGTTTAATACCTTGATCGCATTTTACTTGTTCCTATACGTACCTTGTATTCAACTTGTCATAAGCTTAATGAAAGTTTTGTTTGTGTGCGAGTGTTTCAGGACACAGGTGTATACGGTGCAAGTGCTTCATAGCTTCTAGAATTAGGTGTGAGTGAGTTTTGTCATTGTTTCTTAACTCACGTTTAAGTCTAGAGTTTGTTTTAGGGGTTTTGTCACAGAATAGCCAAAAGGAGAGATTGTAAAGTTGTTATTTACAACTATTTTGTGTTGGCTTTAATTCTGTACGAAATTTGATTGTAATTTTGTTCAATCATTTTTCCCTGTATTTTATGTGGGATTTTATTGATTTTGTCATTTGTGCTCTACCATGTCTTCACCCACAATATATATACCCTCATTATCCACATATTGTAAGGAGTGCTTTTCAGAGAAAAAACCCTAGTATACACACTTGAGAGTTAGAGATTGTCATACCCACAATCATCTACACATTTCCTTGTGGTTTTTTTCTACTCCTACTCCTACCTCTCCATATCCAAATCCTTGATAGGTTGATAGCCCAAACACTTGCCACACCCAATCTGAGTGTAAAGTGAGGTTTTGGTGCTGCAGAGAAGCATTGGAAGAAGCCAATCGTTGGCGGATGCAATCGGGGCTGAATTGCGTGATCTGGGAAAGCTAGAAATGACAAGGCTTCGTCAATTCAGCTGGTAGCAAGAGCTTGGAGGGTCTTTTGTTATTCGTGTGCTCCAAGTTATTCTTTAGTGGATCGATTTACCGCTTGGAGGGCGGTGGAGAGGTTTGTCGCTGAATTCTTCCATTTTCTCTTCGATAACGTGTCTTGATGTTATCTTGTGTTTGCATTCTTCTTCTCTACTCTTTTAGCTTTCATTTTATTGTTGATATTTGATGAATATGACTTAGAGTAGTTTTATTTTTTTGTTTGCTCGCATTTACTCTTATTTCGCATTTAGTTTAAGTTAGAGTAAAAATAACCGAGCCATAACTTTTAATTAGGGGTCTAAACAAGCTCTAGTGTATTCACACAAATTCGAGCTTTCAAAAATGACAACTCACACAACAAATTGTATCCAAAATTTTAGATATTCACAAGATATCTTGGCTGATTTTACTCTTCCAATCCTTCCAAAATCTCTCCTATATTTTATTTTCTTCTTTTCTGATATGATTTTAGGGAGTCAGCCTCACCCAAAAAAAGGGTGGGAGGGTATGGTTTCCTACCAATCACCTCTCCCAAACCTTGCAAAAGTGGGTGCTTTATGCACTTGGTACTACCTTTTCTGATATCATTTAATTTCCTCCTGTTTGTCTGACTTTTAGCTATTAGGTTTGTATTGTTTGTTCCTATTTTTCTTCTTAAGAACCGGAAAAAGAAGAGAAGCAAAAAGATAAGGGATGAATCCATATGTTATAGAAACTCACAAGCCAATTCCTTTACCCCCAGTAGCTAGGGTGTCAATTTTTAAAAAACCAGAGCAAACAGAAAATTGCAAAGGTAAAAGATTTTAAGATTAGACTGGGGTTCAAATAATTAATTACAATTTAAATAGGATAAATTTGTAAAAATTAGCCATGTTGACCAAAACTATACCTAAAGAAATTTAGAAAATCTTTGAAAGATACTTTCACAACTTATATAGGAAATATATTGAACCTCATGAAGCAGAGGACGCTTTCCTTAGGTGCCAAAACTTATTGCGATTTGAGATGAAAAAGAAAAAAGAAAAAAAGAAGCCATAATACTAAATCATAAATAAGCAAACTAATAGGATAAGTGTAATTAATCCTTCAAGTACAAAAGAATAGTTTCATAAAGAAACAGAATTCCAAGTTTCACATTGTAACATCACAAAAAAGTAACAACCACAATAGATTAAATCTAAAGAAATATAAAGAGAGCTGATCATAACTTACAAAATCAAAAGCACAGGCCTTTTCTTAATAGCAGCACATTCACATGCAAAAGAACACTTCTTAAATCACAAATATATTCAGCAAAGAAAGAACCAAAACATCAATCATAAACACCACGTTCAATAAAATGATGCCGCACTGTCTCACAAATGTTGGAAAGTACTCATTTATTATTTGGTTAACAACTGCAATAACTCAAATGACCAATTTAAAATCAACCCCAAACTTCTGGTGTGTAAAATGCATTTTAGCCTATTTTGTTTTTTTTTTTTTCCACAGTTTCATTCTAACTTTACAACTGCTCATATCTACAATCTTTATGTTTATATTTATATTTATTATTATTGTCCCATTGCCTACAAGATGTGGACAACAGTGTTTTGTTTATTTGAATTCCAATGAGTTATGCCAAGAGGGTTATTGATATGTTTGCAGCTTGGCAGGGTTCTTTTGGAAGGCATAGGAATATAGCCTTCAGGAAGGCTATGCCACATTGCATCTTGTAGTGTCTTTGGCAAAAACAAAACGCCAGAATTTTTGAGGGATGTGAACGGTCTATCCTTGAAGTTGAAGCCTTCTTCTCTTGTACCTTGTTAGATTGGAGTGTTTTTCTTCATTCTTCTCCTTGTTTTCTCTTTTAGATATGTTCGATCACTATAGTTTGAGAGTTTGATTGAACTTCATCGTGAGAACATTCCCGATATACTAATTATTATTATTATTATTATTATTATTATTATTACAACTACTACTATTATTATTATTATTATTATTATTTGGCAATGCAATGGAAGAGATCCAAAGCCTAAGACCTCTAGCATTGGATGAATTCCATTTCTTCGAAGGAGTTTGAAGACTCGTGCACATTTTAAGTAATAACTTTCTTTCAAATTTGTCTAAAATACGCCTAATATCAAGTGAGAGGCTTCCTCACAATATCCTATTCGGACGCTCCTTGTATAAGGCCATATGCTTCCTGTGAATAGTTGCTGCCTAAAATAGTTATCAGTGTGACAAATTCTATTCATGAAAAATGAATTTTTCAGATTGTGTATCTCTCAATTGAAAAATCTTCCTCATTATGTTCAGATACCATGCAATTGAGAAAGAAAAATATGACTATAAAAATGGTTACACCATTATGACTCCTCCAACATGAACAACCAGAATCTAATAATCTAATTAAATGTCTGAGAGCTCACCTCAATGTCAGCCATGTTGGACATACAGAAGCTGCCAACGAGTTCCATCCAGAAAGTTCTCGCTTCATACCCTGGCTAATCATCTCCTCAAACACAAAACAGCTTCGTATTGCCTGCCCACAATGCAAAGACCCCTGATAAGTAGATTTAAGTATCAACACAAGGCCAATATAATTTTATTAACATCTCCTGCAACACTTGACTTGCTTCAAGATATCTACTTTCACAACAGAACCCATCAATTACAATGCTGTAAGTTTCCTTGTCTACATTGCAACCCAATTTCTTAGCCATATTCTTCAAATACCCAACAGCAAGCATTGATTTCCTCTCATTACACAATCCTTTCAGCACAATATTATATGCCATAACATTTGGTACACAGTTTCCCTCCATTTCCTCTTCAATTACCTTCACCGCTGCATCAACATTCCCTCCCCTACACAGGGCTGCAACCTTGGCTTCATAAATTAAGTTTGTTGGCCTAAATCCTCTTTCTTTCGTTTGAATGATAACTTTGTTAGCTTCACTAATCTTACCTTCATTGTAAAGTTCAATAGCCATAGCACTATAACTAGCCAAACTGGGAATCCCACCTCTGATCAAAGCCCCATTAATCAAGCGCTTGTTGCCTTCTATATCTTCACCACTACTACATGGACTGAGATCAAGATGCTGGAAACAGCGCTTAGGAGCCTTCAGCCCCTTCCTTAAAATCTTACCAAGAATTTCCACAGCCTCTTCAACTTGCCGATTATCACATTAAGCAAATAACAAGGTTCTATAGACTACAATATCCTCACATGCCACTTCTTTTGCTTCCTTTGGCTCAGGTGCCAATGTTTTAAAACCAGACCAAACAACCAGTCTAAAAAGATTATTTAAACTGGGATGACATCATAACTAAGCTAATGATTAGTTAAATTAAAAATAAATTTGTATTAATAGCAATGATAACTAAAAAAATTTTTTAGAAATTAAAATCATTTTTAAACAAACTTTCACAACTTTTATAAGAAACATAGTCAGAAGGAAGTGAGAGCAGCTGTTAAAAGATATAATCTCTAAGCTTTTTGCGTAGTTGAAATGGTTAAGGCTGAGAAGGCTTTATGAATTAAAGATTGCATTGTTCGTAGTTGGGGATTCATTGTGAAATCACTATGGTTAAGGGGCAGTCTTTTTCTGCTTCTTTCATTTATGATTCCAATAATGAAGATACTAGAACCCTACAATGGTCTGATTTATGTAACCTGAAATGTCTAGACAGGATGATCAATTTCTAGACAGGATGTTAGACAGAGTCTTTGTTAATTGTTATTGGTTTGACTGTCTTCCTCATACTAGGGTTGGATTCAATTTTCCAGTTGTTTCCGACTATGCTTCTGCTTATAATGTCATCAGTTATGGCACCAAGCCATTCAAGTTCTTTGATTTCTGGACAGATCATCCTAAGTTTCTTGCACCAGAAAGCAAGCAACAACTAAGGGAGCAGCGAATAGGGAGCATAAGAAAATAACTGAGCTGTTTGGAGCAAAGAAATTAATGGTGCTCCCATGTTTAGATTGTGCAGGAAGATGAAGTTGCTTAATGTTGAGCTGAAGAAGTTGAACCCGAAATTTTTTGGTGGTCTTCTGTTAAAAGTCCAAAAAGCTAGAGAAGATCTAGAGGATGTACAAAGAAGACTTCTCCTCCCAGGTCAGCAGGCACTATTACGGAAAGATGAGGAGAAGCTTCATTGTTTCATAGGTTCTACTGCTGGGCCCAAAACAGCATACTTCCATGGAATTCTGAAAGTTAGGAATGCAAAAAATCAAATTAGGTGATTATATGACTAAAAAGGAATGAGAGTGGAGGATCCTCATAGTTCAAGAGTTGACCATTAGTTTCTACCAGAAATTGCTTGGGTATCCTGCAAGGACAGATGAAAGAAAATTGGAGAGCCTTTCACAGCTCATACCAGATAGTATTCCTAAGCATAAAAGGCAAGTGCTTCAAAGGGATGTTACTGTTGATGAAATCAAGTGGTCTATAGTTCCAATGAAACGGGACAATGCCCTAAGTCCAGATGGCTATTCTGCTCATTTTTTTAAGCATGCGAGGAAGGTCAATAGAGAGGATATGCTTGCTGCTGACAACTCCTTTTCCTCAGGTAAACTATTCTGTGAGGTTAATTCCATGCTATATCCATAGTCCCTAAGGTCCCAAATCCTTCTAGAATGGGGAAATTTACACACATCTCTTGCTGCAGCATCATCTACAAATGTACAAAAATATTAGCTATCACATTAAAGTTGGCTTATTAGATGTTGTTAGTCCAGGTTATAGTATGGCGGAGACATCCTCTGGCAGGCTCATGAATTGGAAAATGAATATCATAAAGAAGATGGACCCGGTAGATGAGCTATTAAAGTATACCTCATGAAGGCCGATGCCTAGGAGGACTGGAAAATTATTCTGAGGTGCTTGTCTGCCTGTGGTATTCCTGAAAAATTTGTGCATTGAGTTGAGGTTTGCATCACTTCACCTAGCTTCTCTATTGTCTTTAATGGTAGTCTTGTGAGGTATTTCAAGGGTGGCAAAGGATTGAGACAGCTTGATCCTTTCTCCCCCTATTTGTTTGTTATTGCTATGGAGGCTTTAGGAAGCTCATGATGTCTAGGGCTATAAAAGCAGTAGGCTTCAAGTTTCATTCTAGATGTGAAAAGCTCCAGTTAACCATTTTATATTTTGGTGATAATAAGATCGTATTTACTAGTGCTGACCTAGGCTCTGCTAGCATCATAAAAAATGTGTTGGACGAATTCAAAATTCTTTCATGTCTTCAAGTTGATACCAGCAAGAGTGAAGCCTTCTTTAGTGGGGAATTTGGACGTACAAAGGTCAAGATATTATCTTGCTTGCAGTTTGTTGAAGCCCAACTGCATCTTAGATATTTAGGCTTGCATTTGATATCTAGAAAACTGTCTAGTAGTGACTGCAAGCTTATAATTGAAAAGATTTCAGCCAGAATAAATTCCTGGTGTGCCAGAAAACTTTATTTTGCAGGGAGGTTACAACTCATACAATCTATGCTTTGTGGTATACAAGTTTAGTGGACTAGTATCTTCATTCTTCAGTTAAAGTGTTCAAAGAGATCAAAAGGTGCTTCAACAGATTTTTATGGCAGGTGCTGAATCTATGGTCCCTAAAGTCAGAGTCGCATGAGATGTGGATTTCTCTCCTAAATCAGTAGGATTGGGGCTTAAAAAGTTCCAGGACTGGAATCGAACTGATGTTAGTAACCATATATGGAATCTCTTTATAGAGGCAGATTCCTTGTGATTTGCATGGGTGCATACCTACCTCTTAAAATGGCAAAAGCTTTTGGTATGTCCACATACCCAATAGTTGCGCATGGGGTTGGAGGAAGATATTAAAGCTTAGAGACATGATTAAACCTGCGTTTAGCCATTCTATTGGCAATGGAGTAAGAACCATACTTTGTCATGGTAACTGGTATTCTAAAAGTGAAGTTTGAATTCAGATTGGTATATGAAGCATTGAATAGTTTTGATGCAAGTCTCAAGTATTCTTCAAGAGGATAACTTGTTCGATCCCAAATTATCAAAAAAATAATATAAAAATAACTTGATCTACCCAACAGCTAGAATAGCAGGTGTTGATTCTGTTCACTGCATCCCCTCTAACTCTAGTACATTCTCATGTTGTTATGCTTAGAATAAGATTCAAGTTAAACATGAAATAGTAAATGGGGACAAACTGATTTAGCAACCACTTTGTATTCCTAAACACTCTTTTATCAGTTGGAGATGGCTTCTTAACCGGGGTATGAAGGTCATATCATGTGCTTGTTCTATGAAAACTTTATAGAGTTGTGATAATTTGTTCTTCGAGTGTTCTTTTCACTCGTTAAATTTGGAGCAATCTTATGCATTTGTGTCAGTTTCACCAATTAGCACGTTCTTGGGATTAAGTTCTCAAGTGGCTATCTACCATATATGGATTCAGAGAATTGCAAGGACATTCAATGGGAAGATTTTTTTTGCCAAAGAGCATTGCAACAGTGTATTTTGTTGTATAGAGCTTATCATGAGATAATATCTCACTTGATTCATTAAAGATAAACAAACAAATGTTTTCCAAGTTTCGCACTGTACCAACTTAATCTAAAACAAAATAAAGAGAGGAAATCATAAAAGCACTGCCTATTTCCAAAAGCAGAACATTCTCAAATAAAATGACAGTTCCTAAAGCACAAATAAATTCAGCAAAAAGAAAGAACAAAATGAGTGAGGCAGAGAGAGAAACATGGTTCTGAAGAATGGGGGGTCACGCAATTATTAGAATTACCGAACTTTGATTGTAATTTTGAGAAGAAGTCGAATGCTAG
This sequence comes from Castanea sativa, assembly GCF_040712315.1. NCBI lineage: Eukaryota > Viridiplantae > Streptophyta > Magnoliopsida > Fagales > Fagaceae > Castanea > Castanea sativa. Next base: position 30,695 of record NC_134019.1, on the reverse strand, counting down.
TGGCTACGGCTACAGAGAGACTACGGCACCGTCGGCGACAAAGAGATGATTAACCTCCGCACCGGTGTGATTCTTTCTTCTCGCAAAATCCTTCTTTTTTTCCTCTTCCCCGAAACATGCTATTGTTTTTAATTTCATTTCTCTTATTAGTAGGACTAGAATGGTCCGGTCTGGTTATTTAGGTTTTTTTTTTTTTAACTGATTAATTGTAAATTTGTAAGTGAAAACGTAAAGATATATATTGATCTTCCAAATTTTTTTTTTTTTATTTGGCACAATTTTAATAAATAAAAAATCTTGTTTTGATAATAAAAACAAAAAAAAAGTGAAGCCAATACAGGAAACTGAACTTTTTATGATTCCAATTTTGGCCCAATTCTCTTTTCTTACTTTTTTTTATTTTTTTTATTTGATAGTTAAATGATTTTTTTTCATGAATCTGTTGGTGTTAATTTACTTTTTTATTTTTTTAAAAAAAGAGATTAAATTTTGTAAATTTGTGATGTAAAGTTCATGTTTTACCCCCCAATACCAACATGATATATCATCTTATTACATATAAAAACTTGGATTTGTATTAAAAACACAAGAGTAGTTTAGACCTAAAATTAAAAAATTAGGGCTCGATTGATTTCACTTTAACTTAAACTAAGTGTGGAATAGAGTAAATGCAAGCGAACAACCAATACAACTATTCTAAGCTATATTCAACACAATACAACAGTAAAATGAAAGCTAAAAGAGTAGGGATGAGAGATACAAACACAAGATAACATGCTGATATGTTATCGAAGAGAAAACCGAAGAACTCGACAAAAAAACTCTCTGCCGCCCTCCAAGCGGTAAATTGATCCACTAGACAATAAGTTGGGATACACGAATAGCAAGAGACCTTCCAAGCCTAATCTACCTAGTGCACCTAAGCCCTACAATCTCCTACTCCAACAAGGCTTCTCAAAACCATGTCTTGTCTAGTTTTCCAGATCCCGCAATGCGCCCGATTGCATCCGTCAAAACTTGGCTTCTTCCAATGCTTCCCAGCAGCACCAAAACCTCACTAGACACTCAGTATGGGTGTGGTAAGTATTCGGGTTATCAACCTCTCAAGGATTTGGATATGGAGAGGTAGGAGTAGAGGAAAACCACAATGGATAGTGTAGAGAATTGTGGGTATGACAATCTCTCATTCTTAAGGGTTTGTGGCTAGGGTTTTCTCTCTGGAAAGCTCTCTACTCAATATGTGGGTAATGATGGTATATATAGTGTGCATGAGAATGTAATGGAGCAAATATGACAAAATAGCAAAATAGACTGTTTCGCAGGTATCTCACGAGAAGACCTTACCAGTAAGACACTCGCGAAAACCAGCTGTCACATCCATCATGACTCTTCGCATTCTAGTCATGTGCTGAGTACATGCTTCACTTTGTAGGAAAGCTACTTGCGAGCTACCCGCGAAAACTTCTTTTGTCTTTAATAGTTGCCTTGAGTCTTCACACTCTTTCTCTTACACACAACCCTTACAAATAAATCCCACATGAAATACAGGATACAAAAGATTGAACAAAGTTACAATCAAATTTGGCATGGAATTAAAGTCAACACAAAATAGTTGTTAATTACAACTTTACAACATATCTAAGAATAAGCACAACCATAAGCACACACAATCAATTCTAATACTCCTATACAAATCCAATCAAATTAGGAGTTTATTAAGATGTTACAAGGTGTGGTAGGATGTAATGAATTTTAAATAAAATATTAATGTAACAATCTCTTATTGGATGATGTAAAACATAAATTTTACACTTCATCCTTAACAAATTATAACTCTTTTAAAAAAACCAGTTTTCAATTTGGTGTCATTAAAATTTTCCCACCAACACTAATCAAGCAGACTAACATCGTAGACTTGTAGCACCTATAGCCTAGTGGTTTTACTATTTTGGAAACATATTCTTGGTCTCATCTTTACGAATCACAGGTAGGGAGTGTTCTTTTCCCACAACAACCACAAACGAGAGAGGAATAGTGCCATTTTTTTAAAATGAAATATTCCATCATAGAAGTCATGGTGTGAAGGGGACATTATTTTATTTTTATTTTTTTTATGCAAACCTTAAGGGGAGAGTGTCATTTTGTTAAACCTCGAAAGGAATTGGTATAATTTATCCGAAATAAAAAATAATAATTATAATACAAAAAGTATGAGTGTTTTGATTGGAAAGGCCAATGGCCAGATGTAATGATGGATTGATGGTTACAAGTAAGGGGTGTTCACCAAACCGCACCAAAACTGTTTGCAAAATGGCATAACTGCACCACACCGCAAATAACATTACACCATATCGCACTACATGGTCTAGTGCAGTTTGCAGTTTTATAATAAGAAAACGGCACCGCACCACACCATTTCTACATATTAAGGTAGTGTAGCATCCCTAGTGGAGGGAGATTGGGGATCAAAGAACAAAAATGAAGATCCATGATTGCTTAGTAAGAATGAGAGATTGAAAGAGAGAAGAAGATGAGTTATGATGATGATATGGGGTAGACTAGCCCTTATTGGCTCAGAGAAAGAAAGAAAGATTAACAAGAGTGAAAGAAAAAAATATAAACAATTGAAGAGAGAAAGATTTGAGAGTATGAAACAATGAAACAAAGAATGTCATACCTACCACCGCGCACTCTTGGTGCGGTGGTCACTCCATAAGTATAAATGCTTATGAGGTGTGGGGGGTAAGGGCCGTGATTCAAGTCTCAAAGAGGGAGCTTCACACACATATAGACTTAAATTAGGCTAGAGTAGAAATTCTATCTTAAAAAAAAAAAAAAAAATTTCATACCTAAACGAGAAAAGAGGATTCCTATCCACATAAAAACAAGCCAATCTACAGATTAACCTAACCAAACCTGCCATTTTAGCATGTCAAGTTTGGATTAACCATTTTTTTCAAATGCCCTAAAAACCCTCACTCATACTTATTTTTATTCTCTAAGATCAAGTTTAAATTTAATTTTGTTAGTTATATTCAACCCTCCTCTATTCATCACTCTTCCCATTTTGTCATGATTTCACCTTCTTCTTCTTTTATTATTTTAAGTAAAATAAATTATGCCAAGAGCCTTATAACTCAATTAGTTGGCACCTTCGAGTGTTTTCAATGGAAACATCTAGGGTTCAAATCTCCATTCTTCCGTTGTAACTATCAATTTTAAAATATATATATATATATATAAAATAAATTATTAAAGAATAAAAGAGGGAGAATACTTTCCTATTTAGCACAATAAGAGAGATATTGGACACAATGCTAGATCCCTCAAAGTTACATCTAGAAGCACAAGAAGCTCAGGAGTGAGCTAGCATATTGGCCTCAAGAAAAACATGCAAAACAAACCAAGAAAGAAGAGAAGATAAAATGGGGCTAATATCCTCCACTCAATATTGCTATAAAATTTCTCTCATAAGCTAGATGATGGATTTTTAATCTACAATACATGTTTTTGATGAATAACAAACACCATCTTGTTATTTATCGTATGTGATTTAACATGCTAAATTTGAGTTGACTCTTTTGTACCTAACTTTGAGTCATTGCATTGCCTATTACCATTACTATGTAAATTAATGCCTAAATATATAAGACAAATCCTTCATCATTAGTTCATTACTATGCTCATACATTGGTTCGAGCTAATCTACTTTAACAGGTTTTTTTTTTTAGGGAATAGCATAGCCTACAAAATATAATTAGCAAAAAGCACAAACAAGGACAAACTTTAGAATAATTTCCTGTTGTCAATCTTCTCTAACATTTTTTAGAAACTTTGATTTGATTTTTTGAGTGTTGTTATGACATCTCTCATGTTTATCCACTTTTCAGGGCCTTTGTTAAACAATCCATAGCCAATTGCATAATGGACAACCTACAATCCAGCTTAGCATTAAAATGCTCTTCACATTTCTTTAGCAAATTAGCATCTATAACTAAAATTACTAAAAGGGTTAGTGATTGTTTTACCCAACATTTTAGGTTCATTTCTCCAGCAAACGTTTCATGTGAGATTGCTCATTGTGAATGTTTCCATCAACAAAATGCTACAACTATATACGTCTTCACGTGTAAAAATGGTCTGTTGTGATCCTTACTTTATAAGTTTGATAAAATTTATTGTCAGAAAGTATCCAATACCTTCACTTGATGCTAAAAAGAAAAATTCTTCATTTTTTTTTGTTTTTGTTTTTTTTGTTTTTTTTTTTGGGATAGCTTTTTTGTGTGTGTATAAACATAAAATTGAATTATAAAGTAGAGACATCACCTAGTTCTATAACCAATAGTGGCCAATGTCATGGTTTGGGTCATTGAGTCTTCATCTCCTAACAATTTTGAAATGCCGAAGTCCCTCACATGTGCAAGCATATCTTTGTTTAGAAGACTATTGCTACGCCTCAAATCACAATGAACAACAGGTAAAGGACAACCATGATGGAGAAACACCAAAGATAATGCAACATTTATCATCATGTTCAATCTTTCGAGCATATCCAAGAAGTGGTTATGAGAATACAACAAATTCTTAAGGCTCCCCATGGGCATGTACTCTAGTACCAAAGCTTTAAAATTTGTACCACTATAGTTACCAATGATTTTCACAAGATTCTGGTGGTGAATTCTACACAATACATCACATTCAATCTCAAAACTCTTAAACCCTTCTTCTATTTTCAAATTAAAAACCTTTACTGTAGCACATTTGTTATCTGAAAGTGTCCTGTACACTCAACCAAGATTCCCTTTCCCAACTAAGTTACTTTCACTAAATCCATTTGTTACTCGTTCAAGTTCTAGGTATGTCATTCTTCTCCACGTTGCTAGAGGTAACAAATCTTCTTAACCTTTTTGTTTTACATGTTTCTTTCGGGATCTCATCAGATTAAATATGAGAACTTATCCAAGTATTGTTTCTATCATTGCTGGCAAAATATATCTTACTACAACTGTAGTGGCTATCTTTGATTATCCAACATTACTTTTGCTGTTTGGGTGGACCACACAATGCTTCATTTCCCACGAATGATTGAGCTGAGAATTGAGCAAAAACACCCCCATATGGAATTTCACCTTGTAATCTATTGCAAGACACATTGAAATATTTGAGGCATTTGAGTTCCATTAAAGACTTAGGAATTTCTCTAGACCAGTTGTTATCAGATAGATCCAAGCGTTCCATGCTTATCAACTTATCAAATGATTGGGGAATAGGACCTTGAAATTTCTTATATGCTACAGAAAAGTTTGCCAAAGACTGTAGGCCTCTAATAGTAGGAATGTCACCTGACAGTAGATTCCATGATTAGTTTGTGTGTTACATGCTCCAAAAGGATTGGATGACATGTTTATTTGCAGTATGTCTTAAAGACTCCAAAAGGATAAGGGTATGGAAGTCAACTGGTTGGAATCCAAGTACAACTTTTGAAGCTTAGAAAGACCTTCCCAACGTGTTGGTATTGGTCCAATTATGATTTAAAAATAATTCCACCAAGTTTCTCAAATGACAAATACCATTTGGGATGAATCCTTGCCATCTATTATGTTGAAGATACAAACCTTGGAGCTTTCTCATTCCTCTTATTGTAGTTGGAATAGGTCCAACCAATTCGTTGTCTTCTAGTGTAGGGCCATCAAGTTGCTTAAATTTGCAATCCATGTAGGAATGATGCATTTTATGTTGCAATTAAATGATACAAATTCTTCAAGAGAAGTAGAGAAATTTCCCATGGAATTGGAAGGGCAACATTTAATGGATTATCTGCTGGAACTATAGTTGTCAAATTTTTGTAGTTTGTCAAAGATGAAAGAAAACTTAGTTCTAGAGTTGAAGAATCTTTGGTCAAATAATTGTTAACTAAGTTGAGTCTCTCCAGATGCCTTAAATTTCACAAGTATTAGGAATAGAGCTAGAAATAGTTTGCACCCAACTCAAGTTCAGTAAGCATAGAAGCATTTGAGATGGAATTGTGGATAATTCCCTCCAGTTCAGTATTACATAGGTAAAGCACCTTAAGATTTGGAAGCCAATTGCTCGTGCTTGATGGAAGATGGCCGGAGAGCTGCTTCATGTATAGACTATAGACTAAAGACTTCAATCCTTGAGCTATATTGAAGATTGCATTTGGGATGATACCAATTAGACTGTTACTCTCACAATTTTCCATGCCAACACAATATTTAAATAAAATTATCATTTTATTTAATTCAAACTTAACAAGAAGTGAATCTTTATCTCTTTACATATAGAACCGAAACCTCTGAAACTCCCACAATATTTAAATAAAATTATCATTTTATTTAAATAAAATTATTTTTGTTTAGCTCAAATTTAACAATGAGTGAAACTCCATCTCTCTTTATATATAGAGTCGAAGCCTCTGAAACTCCCACAATTTTCTACATCAGCACAATATTTAAATCAAATTGTCATTTTATTTAAATAAAATTATTTTTGTTTAGTTCAAACTTAACAAGAAGTGAAATTTTATCTCTCTAACAAGTTCAACTTAAACTCAAACTCATCATCTTTTTAAAACAAAGTTATTTTTGTTTAATCTAAACTCAATAAGGAATGAAACTCTATCTCTCTAAGAAGTTCATCTTAAACTCAAACTTAAACGTTGATAATTTATTTCCAAATTTATGAGGTTAATCATGAAACTATAAAAGTAGTGCAAAACCCAATATTTTTTAAAAAAGTGATTTTCATCTCCATACAACTATTATCCATTCCCATACCCTAGTTACATGCCACATTACCCTTTAAGATAAGAAGAAATATACATGTTTCAGCAATATATAAGCCAAATCTGCCATTTATCCTCAAAAAAAAGAAAAAGAAAAAAAGAAAAAAAATAAGCAATATATAAGCCAATATGCATCAGGTTGCTTACTTTCATGGAGATCAGTACTTAAGAATAAGTAGGTTTTGAGTCAAATATATCATATGCATGGTTTGGGAATTGTTTGTGATGCCTCAAGCTTTGCAGTGTTGTAATATGCACTCAATAATTAAGTTGCGGCTTTTTTTTTTTTTGGATAATGAAACCTGAAAACTATATAGTTTGATGTAATGTAATGTATTCAAATAAATGAGCGACCGAAATATGTCTTTGGCGTTTTAATTTGAATGATATCTATGACTGTATTTGATTTTTTTTCATCGTTTAAAGTTTAGACCTATTAAAATTTAAAACTTATTTTCTATGAGTTTCTGTATTTTTTTTCTTTTTCTTATATTTCTCTTTTGAATAGTCATATATTTTTTAAATTGTTTCAATAACTTATTCTTTAATTATATATCTTTTTTGGTATTTTGGAAGTTTTAACATCTGAATTTGTATTAGTTTTTGCAATATTTGAAATATCTGAATTTTTTATTTATTTTATTGTTGATTCACCACCAATCTTCTCTCTCACAGGTACGTACCTTCTTTTCTCTTTCTTTCTCTCTTTGGAACACTCTGTATTTAAGTTTTTCTCTCTCACTCTTTGGGTTTTTAGTTTTGGTAGATATATTAGATTCTAATTGCTTCTTAATTTTTCTGCTCCTACTTAGAGTTTTGATTTTAGGTTTTTGAATTTCTTGATAACATCTGAAGTTGTCTAACAAAATTTTGTAAGTCATTACACATTCAAGCAATGTCTCTTCATCAAATTGTAACACAAATTGAAGTTATAAAAAAGCAAATCATGCAATTGTGTAGTTTTTTAATCAATTTAAAATTGTATAAAATTAATTTTAGTCTACCTCACAAATAAGTGGGTTCCCGTACATAGTACTGATTATCGACTAGTTTAAAATAAAACGAAGTTTAACAAATCTCATAACATTAAATCACTCAATATTAATTAGGTTTAATTACATGCAATAGCGTGGTAGCACAAACAAATCACCAATTATAGAAGTCTTTCTGTCAAGATTGCTGTCGAGCTTTAATGAATAGCTCTTCTTCACTTATTTCTTGGTCAAATCTTCATGGCTTTAATACTTAACTTGAACAACATGTTTCTTGAAATCCTAAATCCATCCTAGATCTACCCAATTACAAATAAAGTACATTTTGTCAAAAGATTAGCCAATTACATAAAATATATCTCTAACAATCTCCCCCTTTAGCAACTCCTGACAAAACCACAGCAAAACAAATAATCATGAGAGAAGTCTTAAATCACTAAACTCATAACCACTTGTTGTATTACAAAATAAATCTATCCCTACTAACTCTTGAAAAACTTTGCAAGAAGGGAGTTCATGGCAAGATGGACTTTCACAACCTATCTTTCTGAAACACTTAACCAAAACTTATCAAGGCATCATGTGTGAAACAGAAGTAAAGATTGTGTACATAAGGAAACATGTGTATAAAGATAGAGAAGGAACAACACATGTAAAGGTAGGTGAATAAAAACATACATCATCATCATATGTATGAAAATAAAGTACAATGTATGTAATAAAATGGTCACAAGACCGGTATACAAGAGGCTAATGTAAATAAAGAAGAAAAGAAAATACATAAAGTCCTCACTACATCTCTCAATACTATATACACTCCCCCTATAAATAAATAAATAAATAAAAAAAAACTTATACTAACTCTCCCCCTAAGTACAAGACTACTCTCAAACCCAAAACTACTCACCATTTTTGTCACAAATGACAAAGGGCAAGTTATTGAGAGGTCATCATCTCGTCATCACTAGCATCATCCTCATCATCCTCAAAAGGAGAAACAATAGGATGTTTAGGAGAAGGAGAGGGAGAAGGTCCATAGTTGCCAATGCGAGCTTGTCGACGTGCAATGTGTCCTATCCTAGTGTTCATCCGACACATCTTATTAGTGAGATAGTCAAGACGACCACCAAAATCAACATGCATTCACTATAGCTGCTCCATGATGGCATTGAGAGTGACACTAGCTGCGGAGGAGGAAGGAGCGAAGGTAGAAGGAGCTGAGGAAGAGGGCGGAACAGCAGAAGCTATAAGATCAATCGTCTCTACTCGTGGCCGCTTCAGTTTTGTTCCGCCAGACAGAACCAGCGCATATGGCACCCATGATGGTGAAAAGAGGAGAGAAAGGAATAGGAATGGAGAAGTGCTGAAGGATCCACGTGATAGCCAAAAGAAAGATGAGCTTATCACAGGTTGTAGTGTCTTGATACACATCTATGACAGATGTGATGAAGTAAGAGGGAAAGTCGATGGTAAGATCCTCCATCAAAGAAAAAAGAAAACGAGCATGCGGCTCAGTGATGGAGTTATAGTGTGACAGAGGAGTAAGATCAAATGTCATTACCATGTTCAGAAAGCGAGGGCCTTTAGCAAAGCCCAAGCAATGGGTGTTTAGAGCATCACCCCAAAGAGAGGGTTTCTCACAGAAGTGAGAAAGAAGGTTGTCTCTAGACATGGTCCGGAGACGCTCATAGCTAGGGTAGACACGATGCGCTACCCTAGGGACACGTAGTACCTCAGATATAAGATCTGGAGTAACTACGATACATGTACCTCGGAATGTGGTAACAAATTGAGGCACAGGGGTACCGATGCCTTGTATGTTGGAGTAAAACTCTTGTATGTATACGATGGGACAACTCAAGGGTTTCTCAAGTAGAGAGGCCAAATCCTAAGTCCGAAGAACTTCAGGGAGAGCAATGTCATCAAAATTCGATAGAATAACTTTGCATTCCGGATGAACGCCACGTTTTTGGAAGTTCTCAAAGAAGTCCGTCTGGGCCTTCTCATCACAAAACCGGATGTGAGAGGGAATAGTAGGAATAGGAGAAAGGGATGACCAGGAACCATGACGAGGGTTCCGAGCTGGAGTAGATTTGCACTATTTGGCTACCATAACGTAGTAACACATGCTTAGAATAGAAAAGAAAAGAAAGAACGTATGCATGAAGAATGCATGAACTTGTGACGTGCATAAATTAAAAGCATCATGGGAAAAACTCAATCCAATCCTATTAGCATTCAACAACAATAATCAATCACACACATCTAAATATGCATGAAACATTGTTATAATGCAATGAGAATGCAATGCATGGTTATATAAGATCAGATTCACATACCCTAACTCACAATATTCACAAAAATCTCAAAAACCCCTCAAAAATTTTTCAAAACCCTAAACCCTAAGTCTAAATGCATGAAATGCATGAATGAGAGAGAGTTTAGATCACTTACCAAGTGGATCTTGCTAGGAATGGGTCGAGAAACACTTTGGAGAAGAGATTTGAGTGAGAGAAGAAAGTGTGAGTTGAGAAAGAAGTGAAATTTGTTGAGAGTGAGAAGAGAGAAATGAAAAAGAAATTGTGCCTCAACCTTAAATAGAAAACGCAGCTCGATGGATCAAGGTTCCTATCGAGAATATGTCGAGCTTTAAATCTCGACAGAAATGAATCTGTCGAGGTACTATCGAGGATCTATTGACGGCAAAAGAGTGTCTCGATGGATCGAGAATCTGTCGAACATCTATCGAGCAGATAGAGAGCATAAAAATTTGGCTCGATGGATTGAAGAAGCTGTCAAGAATGTGTAGAGTAGGAACCCAAAAATCTTGACGGATCAAGAAGCTATCAAGATTTTTTGAGAAAAGAGAAAAAAGGCTTGATGGAAAGAGAATCTGTCGAGGATCTGTCGAGAAGCTATCGAGCTTGAAGAAATGGAGTTTTTTCAAGGGAAGAAAAACACATAAAAATGAATGCAACAAGCAAGCTACTCAAACGAAGATCCAATCAACATGTTAAGCTCTCAAGACATCTCTCAACATATAAACATAGCATCCAAAAACACACACACACACACTAAACAAGTCTAACCAATTTTATATTTCAAAAATAAGTTAAGACAGTTTAGTGAGCATATATTAACACATGTATCTCCTGTGATGGCCAAATCACATTGTACCTGCATATATATCAAAAGTAGCGAAGAGTTTGCATGTTGTGTGTGAAACATAGCAAGAGGTGTCTCATATTATGAGGATTTGAGGCATGAAAAAATCAAATACACTCACACACAATCATAACTGCTTGATAGGGATTAACACTTTTGAAGTACATCATATAGCTCTCACATCTCCTAGAAACACGCTTACAACCATTTTTAAAAGCATTTTGATCTTTTTGCTTTTCATGTACTTTGCATTTTTTTTTTCTTTTAAGCACAGCATGCATGGACATATAAGAGAGAGAAGAAATACCCAATTATGTAAGCTTTTACATCAAAATTTTGCTATACCGAAGCATACAGATGTTATACATGATTGGCGGGCTTTAGTGGTGAGATGGTTATTTTTGTCTTTCTCTTAGGATTTTCTAGTCCTTCCTGTCAAAAAGAGTTATATGAGTATGAGATATAAGAGACAATCTTAATTGTACTCATCACAAACACGAGCCACAAAGCTCACTTACTTAGTTATGCATTGAGATGCTCATCAAAGCTACAAGAGATACAAAGTTTAGAAAACTTTGTTTCAATTGCCATCTAAGGTACACAAGTACCAATATACACAAACACACACTGTTTTTTTTTTTCTGATTTTTTAATTTTTTAATTTTATGTAAAATAAAATAAAACAAAAAAACAAAAACATGTAAACATACAAAGCATAAAACTAGACTGACTCAAAAACAGGAAAAGCAAAACAAACAAGTAATACAAAAACATAGAAGGAAGAGAGAGAGAGAGAATGTGACTGAATCACCTTGAGCCTTTTTCTTTCCAAACTTTGGTTTTGGAGGAAGATCCTTTCCTAGAATTGAACCTTTGTTCTAGAGGTGAGGGGGGAGAATTGAAACCGTTCATGTTCAAAAGGAACATGAGGGCCTTGAAAAGATCTCCAAGAGGACCTAAAGATTGTGGAATTTGACCTTCACCACCAGATGATAACACACTATTGCTCTGTTGAGTGGCTAACCACTTACAGCAATCTGGACGAGTGTGTCCCGAAACTCCATAGTGATGACAGAAGTGCGGCTTATTTTTAGCCTTATTGCTCTTAGGGTTTCTAGTCCCTTTCTTCTCTATCTTAAGGGGTGCTCCTAGAATAGATTTGTCTTTGTCTAGATTGTTCTCACTAGCTATCTCATTTTTCTCAAGATTTTCATTGTTAGCAGGTGAGACAAAAACAGTCTTACTAGAAGAGGTAATAGGAGAAGAGTTAGAGAGTTCATACCCCAAGCCAGTTTTGTCAAAAGCTTATTTCTAGAGGTTCAACATTTCATCTAGCTTTGCACTGGAAGTCCTCTCCAACTGAGCTCGAACTTGGAACAAATTTACTTCAAGCTTCTTGGTTCTTTCAGCCAATAAGTTATTCTCGAACCTCAGTGCTCCAATAGTTTAATTGACTTCTTCAACCTTTGTGGATAGCTCCTCTCGTTCTAGCTCCACTTCACTAACCTTCTTAGTAGACAACCTATACAACTTCTCATGCTTTTCAGATACCTTGTATAACCTTGCATAGGTTGTATGGATGTCAACTTGTTCATCCATCTTCTCGAACTTGGATTTCACCATGTCCTCTTCTTTATCCACTACTTCTACGATCCCCTCAGTAGGATCCACTGTGGCAGTGAAAGCACTCAGGATTCCCTTGTCATCACTATCATTTGACTCAGTCTTAGGCTCGGTATCACTCAAGGTAGTAGCAAGAGCCTTGTTTTTCCCAATCGATTTGAGATATGTTAGACATTCTTGTTTCATGTGTCCAAAATGTTGACATCCAAAACACTTTGGTCAGGAAGGAATAGTAGACTGACCGTCATCCTTAGCATCCTTCTTCCATCTATCTTGACTTTCGAACTGAGTAGAACTGGATTGCTTACGGTCCTTGTCAAAACCTTTCACATTGGCATTCTTCATGAACTTCTTGAACTGCCTACTGATGTAGGACTTCATTTTGGAATCTTCATCATCTAAAGAATCATCAGTCTCATTACTTTTGGCCTTCAGTGCCATATTCTTACTTTTGGTTCCTTTCCCAAGTCTAGTCAAACCCAATTCATAGGTTTGTAAGTTGCCAATCAGCTTCGTCAAAGGAATGGTGTCAATATCCATTGATTCTTCAATTGCCGTTATCTTATCATGAAATCTCTCAGGGAGAGATCTAAGCACCTTTCTCACAATCTTGGACTCAGGAATATGATCACCAAGATTGAATGCTAAGTTCACTATGTCCTTCAGCTTGGCATAGAACTCATTGAATGTCTCATCCTCCTCCATCTTTATCTCCTCAAAGCTAGTCGTGAGCCTTTGGAACTTTGAATCCTTGATAGCCTTAGTCCCTTCATAGGTTGTCTGGAGGACAGTCCATGCTTCCTTTGCAATTTCAGTTGAGAATATTTTCTTATACTCCTCATTGGTCACCGCACTGAATAGGGCATCCAATGCTCTGTTGTTAAAGTTTGCCACTTTGATCTTGGCCTCATCCCAATCAACCAGCACTTCCTTTGGCTTCGTCCAGCCAATTTCCATAACTTGCTAGACCTTCTCATCTAAAAACTGCAAACAAAGCTCTCATGCGTACTTTCTAGTATGTATAATAAGTGTCATCAAATATAGGAAGTATAATAAGAGATTGTCTTTTATCCGTGACAAACAGGGTTCAATGGATTACATAACAAAGATTAAAACCTAATTAGAGCGTGCTTACTCTGATACCACTTGTTGGGTTAAAATGAATTAATCCCTTGCAAATTAATTAATCACCCAAGTTAATTAATTAGGTTCAATTACATTCAATAGCGTGCCAGCACAAACAAATCACCAATTGTACTAAATGCAGCAGAAAATAAATTTGACAAGGGTGATTTATTTACGAATAGGGAAAACCACTGAAGCAAAACCTCACCGGGTGATTTTAAGGTCACCACTCCTAAGAATCCACTGTTATCAATCACAAGTGGTTACAAGTATAAGGAAGCTTACCAAACCTTTTGGCCTATTCCAAAATGTCAACCTACGGTTGAACCCTTACCCCAATACCCAATTGGACTTTTATTGTAGCAGCAATCTTTCCATTCAATGCACGAATACCAGTACATAACTAACCAATGATGCACGGATCCTAGTACATGACTAAATCACCAACTTGAAGAAGATTGTTGGCTGCAAAAATTTTCAGTTCATTAACAATGAAGATCAGGAAGCTCCTTGGTCACAAAATCCTTGGCGTAAAGACGCAGTAGCTTCTTCAGAGAGAATAATGAACTAGGTCACTTTCTGCATGCGCGACGGCTTTTAAAATGATCCTTATATATGTTTAGGGTTGTGAGAAAAGAAACTCTATACAAATATACAAACATGGGCCAAAAATCAGATCTAAAATTTCTGATTTCGTAAGTCTCGACAGAAACAGCTTGTGTCAAGCTTTTGTCGAACTTCGACTTTAAATCTCAATAGAAGTCTTTTTGTCGAGATAGCTGTCGAGTTTTAATGAACAGCTCTTCTTTGCTTGTTTCCTGGTTAGATCTTCATGGCTTTAACACTTGACTTGAACAACATGTTTCTTGAAGTCCTAAACACATCCTAAATCTACCCAATTACAAGTAAAATGCAGTTTATCAAATGATTAGTCAATTATATAAAATATGTTCATAACAAGAACTACATTAACATGCATGTTAAGGATATATAGAAAATATAATTTATTGGTGAAAATTTTAAAATATTGGATAAAATATTAATCCACTAGCAAATATTTAGGGAATATAATAATAGTTAACTTTAACCCAATCTTTCAGTAATTGCAAGTGATGTGTTGCCAACTGATCATTAAGTCATTAGGTGTGAACGGAATGAATGAATGCTGGCCACCTTAAGGATCCATGCTTGAGGCCCTTTTGGTGAAAAGAATGCGTGAATGCTCGGATTGATTGGCTAATCTGTCTTATTTAATTTGTGGAGCCATCTGTCATACTATGAATCCAATTAAGTCGGTGTGAACGAAGTTCATGAATGCTGGCCCCATTAGGATCAACTGATCATGAAGTTTATGACTTTGTGAACGAAGTTTATGACTTTGTACCTCTAAAAAAAATTGTAGCACCCTAAATATTTTTAGTAGCTACATAATTAAACTTTGGGCAAAATTTAGCTGTAAATTTAGTTGTAGATTAAAGTTACAACACCACTTAATATTTTTTATTTATTGAATGTGAATTTTATTAAATCCACTATTGAATTATATTTTCTTTTTATATCCCTCAAACTTAACAAATTTCAATAAAATCAAAAATCAGTAACTATGTTATCAATCAAGTGTTTAAATTTTGAGTTTTTATAGTCTAAAATTATATATTAAAAAATAAGTTTATAAATCGAATAATAAATAATATTCGATTAACCTGAAATTTGACATCTATTTAAAAAACATAAAGAATATGTAATTCAACGGTTAGATTTTTGAAATATATAACCATACTTATTTTTTTAGTGAGAATTGTACCTTTAGGCAACAACAAAATTTGTAATTAAACTTAATTTAGTCCCCTTAATTATATATTAGGTCCTTACAAACAAAAAGAGAAAGCTAAGAAAATTTTTATTGAACTAAAATTTTGACAGAGATGTGATTTGCAGCATTGATGATGAGTTTATCACGCAATAAATTTTAAAATAAGAAAACTTGTAAAAAGAAATTGTAAGATTTTATATATTTATGTGTGTTTGTTTCTTATTTTTAGATTTTGTATAATTTAAATTTGATAATCATTGGATCTAGAAAATTCTTTTTGGCCCACCCACAGATAGAAACCT
Source organism: Castanea sativa (assembly GCF_040712315.1). Taxonomy (NCBI): domain Eukaryota; kingdom Viridiplantae; phylum Streptophyta; class Magnoliopsida; order Fagales; family Fagaceae; genus Castanea; species Castanea sativa. Next base: position 14,870 of record NC_134019.1, on the reverse strand, counting down.
AAAAATGATCATAAGGGAATGGAATGGAATAGAATAGAATGGAATGAATTTAAGCAAGGGAAATGAATGGAAAAGAAATGAATGGAATGGAATGGAATTAAGTAACCTTATTTGGATGCTTTAAAATAGAGGAATGAAAGGGAATGATAATGAATAGATTGTTACTAGCTTTGTTTGGGAGTAACATAAAGGGAATGGAATTGAATCTGTGGGGTACAGAAATCCAATAAGGAGATCATGCCACATGTCATACCTAAGGCCGAAGAGGCTCCTGTATCTTCAAGGAGATCATGCCCTTAGATGGTAAGGCCACTTCAGTGGCACGTTACCAGAGGAGGTCACACTGAAGAGAAAGAGCTTCGGGGAAGGGACCAGTCTTGACTGAAGGGATGGTAGCTGCCACTATATTTAATACTTTCCACCAAACCTTCTAACTGCGTTTATGTGGAGAAGACCCCTGAATAGTGCTACTTTGATTGCTGCAACTCACAAGGGGTTTTGTAAAAGGTCTGATGGGACAAGCACACAAGTGATAGCCTGGGCGATCAACAACTAGAGGGCCAAGATCATCTAAAGGGGACTATATAATGTGAGAGACCCTCTAGAGGAAAAGGGAGTTGAAAAAATGGTGGGAAAAGATACTGTAGCAAATTAGAACAGAAAGTGTAACCAAGTCTGAAGGAATATATTCAAGAACTATCATCCTCAAACTTTGCTGATGAGCGATTTTCTTCCCATATAGTTTAATTTTCTTTATTTTACTATCTTCCGTGATCTATTGTGCGTGTTGATCCTTCAGTGGAAGCCCAGCCTTTAAGCCCACTCTTTACAAATTCATTGTGCTAGACTGTTTGGGCCCTAGTCCTATTGCTATTTGGGTCTAGGATCCAAATCTCGCCCTTATAGAATCATTTTACGATGATATTACTATTAGACCCTATTTTAAAATAAATTGTTCAATATATAAGGGTACTTTAGGAGTTTTTTCTAAAAAAATCATTAAATCTAATTCTATTCCCTCAAATTCCTCTCAATTTCGGGGAGAATGAAAGTTTGAGATTTAACTTTTAAGGAAATAGAGAGGAATGTATGTTCCCTCCTACCAATTTTGTTTCGTGTCACTTAAACTTCCAAATAAGGGAATGGACTTTTTATTCCCTCTATTAAAACTCCTAAATAAGGGAAATGAAATATATTTAAAATTATTCTTTTTATTTCTTTTCATTCCCTCCTCCCAAATGAGAGCTAAGGAAATACATTAATCAACATTCTAGGCTAGGTCTCTTTTTGTGCCACCTAAACGTATGCTTTTTTAGTGGAAGATGTCAACCGGGAAATTATATTTGTGTTTCTCAAAGTAACTCTAAGTATCTTCTTTTAATATTTGAAGAGTACCACGGTTTAATACTTAAAATTAAATTTTTGTATTGAGATTGTGTTTTGATAATCTTAATCAAATTTCATTAATGTCCTTCATTATAAAGATCAATAGCCATAGCACTATAACTAACGAAACTGGGAATCCCACCTTGGTCAAAGCTTCATTAATCAAACCCTCGGTGACTTCTATATCTGCACCAGAACTACACCGATTAAGAAATTAAATTTTTTTAAAAAAAATCATTTGAAAATTTGCAGGTCGACCCGACCTAACCCTATCTGCAACTCAATTTATCAGATTTATTTCCAATCCACTAAATATGACCCCTTTTTTACCCAAGCCCATTTTAAACCCAAACTCGATTGATCCGCCAATTTTCCCACCCAGTGCCGGCTCTACTATATAAATAATTGATGCGGTCGCCTAAGGTCCCAAGTAGAAAAAAATGCCCCAATTTAATTTAATTAAGCCCAAATATTTCCTAATAAATAAAATATTATTTTTTTATCAAATGAAAAAAAAAGAGAAAAAAAAATGCTACTTTCACAACACTTTTACAACAAATCCTAAGTAGTAAGTTGTTACAACCTTACAAGCTATTATTGATGGCAAAAATAATAATTTTAGTGGTAGTTTCAAATTAGAACCAGTAACAACTTAACACATAAGATTTGTTGTGAAAAATATTGTGAATGTAGTAGCACATCACAAAAAAAGAAAAAAAGAAAAGAAAAGAGCAATACACAAAAAAAATTTGATAGACCAAAAACGTATTGACCCCTTGTGATGGATTAATTAATTAATTAACCAAGTTCAATTAATTAACCAATTTAACATGCAAACGCGTGGTAGCACAAACAAATCACCAATAAACTAAAGTGCAGCAGAAAATAAATTGACACAGTGATTTGTTTACGAATGGGGAAAACCTCTAAGGCAAAAACCTCACCGGGTGATTTTAAAGTCACCAATCCACTATTATCACAACAAGTGGTTACTAGTAAAGGAATCCCAGTATCTTATACCAACTTACAGTTGAACCCTTACCCCAATACCTAATTGGACTTGTTCTGTGATGACAATCTCTCCTTTTCAATACACGGCTTCCAGTACGTGACTAACCAATTATGTGGATTCCAGTATGCGACTTCAATCACCAGTTTAAGAAAGATGTTGGCTGCAAAATTCTTCAGTTCATCCTCACAATGAAGAACAAGATGTTTGGTTACAAAACCCTACAGTGCAAAGACACAACAGCTTCTTCACAAAGAGATGAACTAGGGCAAACTTTGTCTCCGGTCACAAATTGCTTGAACAGACTTTGCTTAATGCTTGTGCAACTTGTGCTTACTTTGAAGGCCCTTAAAATAATCCTTTTATATGTCTAGGGTTATGAGAAAAGAAAGCTCAAAGACATATCCACGGATTGGAATCAAAATAGAACTGAAAATCTGTTTTTCTTAAACCTCGATAAATAGAGGTGTTGAGGTGCTGTCAAGCCATGGGGCTAGAACAACTTCTTAAAGCTCGATAGATGCAGTTGTCGAGCCAACTATCGAGCTTTAATGATGAGCACTTCTCAGCTTGTTTCTTGGACAAACTTGCATGGCTTTAACACTTGATCTTGAAACCTTGTTTCTTGAAGTGTTAAAACATCCTAGATTTACTCAATTACAAGTAAAGTGCATCTTATCAAAGGATTAGTCAATTACATAAAAAAATGACATATGTTCATATTAAGTGAACCACATATGTCCTAACAAAATTCACAATATTTTTCACAATAGTTGAGTTGGTAAACTTTTGCTAGTTCTCACCCAGGCCCACTACTAACATCACTCTTTTACTTACCACTATTAATCATCACATAAACGAGGTGTAAAAAGTTTTGTCAAATTTTTTGTGTTTATAGACTTCTAAAAGAAAATTTTTTATGTGGTTCACATTAATTAGTAATAATTTTGCATTTAAAAAGACAATACAATTTAATTAATATTTAATTTTTTAAAACTCATATTTAAATATATATATATATATATAAAGGGATAATTACAGTAAAACCACCTGTGGTTAGGCTCGTTTTCACTTTGTCTACCCGTGGTTCAAAACTTAACACTTTGCCCACCTGAGGTAACTTCCGTTAGGGATCTGTTACCCACCACTCTCTTTGCCGTTAGAAAAACATATTTTTAAGGAAAGACAAACATAACAAAGATAAAAAATAAAAAAAATAAAAAAAAAGTTATGGTATTTTATTGCTTAAGAACTTCTATGAGAACAAAGTGGAGGAATATCATACAGATCAAAGGGCTCAATGAAATCACTTTTAATCTATATCAATATCAACAATCTCATGACAACTCAAAATTGTGAACTAATTTTTACAAGAAGACCAACAATCTCAAAACAACTAGCAACGTTATTAACAAAAGAGAGTGAGATAGAGATAAGCAATCAACAACCAAAAAATGAGGTAATGAGAAATCCAGTCGTGGGTTTGGATTGTGGTAGCTCAGCCATGGGTTTGGTGGTGTGATGGTGACCCTAGGTATTGCTTATGCCTCTCCTAATTCTCAGTCCTTTTCAGCACAACCAAACACCACCAATTAAGGAAAGGAAAGGAACCGTCCAACTTCAAACCCACCCCAATTCCAACTTTAAACCCACTCTGAATCCTAACCATTGTAGCAAACCCACCCCTAATTCCAACTTCAAACCACTCTAAATCCCAGCCATAGTAGCAAAACACCTGAATAAGCAACTTGAAAAAACCGAATCCGACAACCCCACAACTAGGTGAATTCGACGGCTCTCCTTGCGGCTCCTCAACCTAGATCATGATCATCTTCGGCTTGCGAAGATGAAGAGCACAACCATTGTCACGGTAGCAAAACACCTGAATAAGCAACCTGACGAAACTAAATCTAAATTTGACAACCCCACAACTCGCCAAATCGAATGGCTCTCCTTGCAACTGCTCAACCCAGATCATGATCGTGATCATGATCATCTTCAGCTTGCGAAGTTGAAGAGCACAACCATTGTCACAGTCGATTCCATGACGGAGTGGGACAGTCTAGCACCAAAGTTGTTAATATCTCACTGAAGATAGTGCTTGTCATAAAGACTAAGCTGAATCTGCTCTTGAATACTTCAATAATTTGGGAGCTCTATGCACGTGTTGCTCATTAGCTTGTGGGTTTTGAGTATATGGGTGCTGTTTTGATAAAAAAGAGATTGCTTTTTAGGCAAATAAACAACTAAGAGTACAGATTCAAACCAATACATGTTTGAATAACCCATTGGACAAGAGAATAGCAATACTGTTGACTTGTGTGCTATTCCTCCACTTTGTTCTCATAGAAGTTCTTAAGCAATAAAAAAACCTAAATTTTTCTATCTTTGTTATGTTTGTTTTCCCTAAAAATGTGTTTTTCTAACGGCAAATGGAGAGGTGGGTAACGAGATCCTAACGGACGTTACCTCGGATGGGTAAAGTGTTAAGTTTTGAACCACTTGGGTAGGTAAAGTGAAAACAAGTCTAACCACAAGTGGGTTTACCGTAATTATCCCATATATAAAAAATACCTTAATTTTAGTTTTCGCTTTAAGCCCCTAAATACATCAACCTTTGCCCTTTTAATAATCCTAAATATAAAGTTTTTGATAAAAAAATTATTAAGTAATATATTATTAGTAAACTTTAACCCAAACTTTTCTAAAAATGCAAGCGATACATGCCGCCAACTAAAGTCGGCTAGGAGGTGTGAAACGAGTACATGAATGCCGGCCACCCAAGGACGGTGAATCGGCCAAGAATAGATGATGGTCACCAAAGAGGGAGAACATTAATTAATACATCTAAGCTTAACAACCTTTGGTGAACTTTCAACCGCATTAATGCGAGCCCCATAAGGATCATAATCATCCAAAAATATAGCTAATGACAAAAGGGATCGATTGGTTAATTTGTCGTATTTTGGTACCATCTTTCTTACTACAAAGCCAATTATGTCGGTGTGAACAAACTCTTGTTTAAATGTCTTTATTGCAATCGGTTTACCAACATCAAAAACTCCTTTTTAAGCTTCTTCTTCTTCCTTTGGAGTTATCCATATGCAACTTAATTATAAGAATAAATTACATAAATCAATCTCTTTAGAAGTTTAATGAATTAACACTCTATCCATGAGATTTGTACAAATGTGATGATGTCAAAAATTGTCGACAAGTCACACTGGGTCCTCACGTGCTCAAGACAACACCCGCACAACGAAAAAGAAGACCTCAAGAGAGTACCGAGTGTGGTACCGGTCAAATACCGTCCGTAAGTTGAGTCAGAGAGACTTTTATAACTCTTAGAGTGCTAGAGGCCGGGGAAAATTATGCGTACCTTGATCTCCGAAGGTTTTGCGTTTTTATAGTACTATAGAACCGACTTTGGTTTCTTCGCGAAGAGTAAGAAAATGTTTCCTTGTAGGGAAGATCCTCATAAATACGCGTATTTTACTAGATCCTTTCTATATAAAGATTATCTCGTTGACTGAGGGTTAATCATGAAGTACAAAACATTTCCATTTAAAGTTCCTTGAGGACCAATTACACCATGTGGGTGCCATGTGGCTTTGCCACTGTCCACTTTGTATCTTTCTTCTTTCTCGTCTGTCCACCACAGAGAGTCCGTCCACTTGCAACACATTTCGTTGTGTTGCTTCCTTCCTTTGACCTTCCACAACCTAGTATAGTCGCCCATGGTAGGTTCTGTAAAATCAGACCATCTACCTTAATTTTGTCCTCTTCAGTTACCCCCTCACTCTATGGGTCCATCGCCTCTATTTCCCAGCTTACGGACTACGCCATAGAGTGATGGTTTAACACAACCCTTAGAAAATGCATTCTGATTTGACAGGCTAGCTTAGTGCCATTAATGTAGTAGGGGCACATGACACATTTCTAGTGGTTAATTGCTCGTATCGAAGCATCCCTTTGTCTTCCGTGCCGTTCCCTCTCTCTCTCTCTCTCTCTCTATATATATATATATATATATATATATATATATATATATATATATATATGTTACTTCTCCCTCTCATTTTTACTTTCCGTAACAAATTTCTAGAGCAAGAGCACTACCATCTACTTCCTTTTCAACTTTGTCCTTTTCGTCGCTTATAGGTGGTTGTTCCCTTGTTGCACCCGTCTGCTTCTCTTTGCTCGTTACTTCTTCATATCATCGAACTGATAAGCATCCGTTGCCTTTTACTGAGTTCTCTTTTTGTTTTTTATGTAACGACCCAAGAAAAATGCTAGCCACATCTCTAGCGTTATACCTCAAAAGGACTAATCACAATTCAGCAGCTCAGCTCTGTAGTTGTTAATAAAGCCCAAATCTACCCAATAAATACCGTCGATGTGGGACTTATCACACACCCATTACACATCACACAATCAATCAAATTGGGGTATCACAAATAGCTCCCGTCGCCTACGTATGCCCGTAGAGTCTTAAGGGGTTTATCTGTCACGTGTAGGTTACGGATGTCTAGTGAGGCGTCGAGTGATCAATCGTGTGTCCGTGAAGGAGCAGGGCTATGATGAGGTGTATCTATCCGGTTATGATGACCCTGAAATCTCTCATGATGAAGGGAATCCATCTACCAGCTTCTCCCGCATGGAGGGTACAGGACTGAACGAAACGTGAGACGTCGTCGAGTCGGAAGGGAGGTTGAAGTGAGGTGATTCAAATAGCTCTCGGAGACGTAGTCTACATTGATCCTCCCAGCACCCGTTTGTTATAGGGTCCGGATGGCCTTAGGGAGTTCATTCTTCTCCTATTTTGGACGGTAGAAATGATTTTAATTCAACCGTTAAGCGAAAACACTTCGAGACCCTTAGGGAGAGGTAAGAGATCCCCATCGACATACCTATCCCGTCTACCTTTTAGGTCTCGAAAAGTGTTACTACGAGGGAGTCGAGGACGTCGTGAGTATACGAGCGAGATGTTTAAGGCGGGACTTAGGTACCCTACGAGCACTTTTCACCATCGTCTTCTTCAATATTTGGGGCTTACGCGTCACCCAAATCTCTCCGAACGCACGTAAGGGTGTTCCTAGGTGCAAAGAAGTCTTGTATGGCGTCTTGAACCTGACGAGAAGCGTAGGATGACGAATGTCACCTAGGAGTTCTTCCATTGTTACCGAATCCATCCAAGATTAGCCAAGTCGAAAGGTATGTACAACTTCCTACCAAGGAATCATGTGCTTGGGCTACAGTGTGTGACACTCCCGACACCAACGGGAACTAGAAGAGTCGTTATTTTACATTTCGTACGGGGTGACGACCGGATATGTCACCCCAATGATCAATGGAGTACATGCCCGTAAACAAAACCCGGGGCATAATGCCTCTTTGTCTAGTAAGTGTCTCGTTTTGGTTTTTTTTTAAATTTTGTCTCTTATTTATAGTTATTGATCTAACCATCCCTTTCTGTAGCCTCGAGACCTTCCAGTAAGTGAACTTGGAGAAAGCTGGAGCTTTCTTGGAGAAAATTTTGCGATTAAGTTGAAGTTCAAGAAGACTTGGGCAAAGCTTCGTCAGCTTTTGGGACACGATCCATTGAGTCTTGCGACGGTCTCGAACCTACCGAAGTTGCCCATCGCTACGACATCTAGGCACGCAAACATAAGTCCGTCGCTCTTTATTATGTTTTCCCTTCTACTTCTTGTAATTTACCTAACCTTTTCTTTATCTTTACCTTGATGTAGAAATGGATGGAGGGCGAAAGAGGAGAGGCTTTTATAAAGCAACAATGCTTGCTACTATGAAGAAACAAGAGAAAGGCAACTTGCCTCCTAAGGCTACCACTTAAGTCACCCCCATCACTAAAGAAGAGATCACATTAGAAAAGACTCGACCGACCCCACTAAAACACCCAAGGTGGCAGAGTCAACCGTTGGTGTTAAAGCTAAAATAAAGAAGACGCCTACTCGCCTAGTCCGGGTTGGGTAAAGTGTCTTATGAGACAGGGTTAGGTCCCCCGTCACCTAAAAGTCACCCGTCCTTCTCTCGCAAGACCCTCAATACATCCTGCCAGCTAACTTTTGTCCATCATTAAAGCGCGATGATTACGAAGGACTTAAGCAATCACGCAACAGCAGGCAATGGGGGGAGACGGGTCTCTTTAGCATCACATAGGTAAATATGTCCGTCCACTTTCCACTTTTTGGTCAAATTGCTCCCCGTCACTCTTTTAACCCTTTTTTTTTGGTTTCTATAGGGGTGGTAATGATGAAGGGCTTGATGGACTACATTGCCTACTCCTATGAGATGAACTTTGGACCGTGTCGGAGTGAAGGCAAAGGCGACAGCTGGGGCCGAGCTGGGAGGAAAGGGCCGAAGGTTTGGAAGGTGGTCTAGTGAGAAAAAACTTGCTAAGCATCGCAAGCAAATTACGGGGCGAACTATAGTGGAGAGTAGTACGGAGGTGTTGAGGAAGATCCTCTGGAGGGACAAGGAAGGAGAAGTCAAGGACGTCAAGGACCAACTCCGTCGTGCTTAAGGGAAAGATGCAATACAAGAGTATTCCGGCGTGACTCCGACGCCCCCTCCTAGGGAGAGTTCGGCAGCTCGCTTCGCCACCCTGATCCTTCGATGACTTCTTCCCTCAGTGTTAAGGCCCCTTTCCCCGATTTGGACCTATCCCACATCTCCATTGACCCTCAGGCCTAGTGCTCCAACCTGCAGCCCGTCTATTCCCCGAAAGCACCAACGGAAGCTACATTCATCGATGACATCGTCACCGATCGTAAGCCACCTCCGTCTAAGTGATAACACCTCGTCCATTTCGAGGGGAACTAGAAATGTATGACTTGGGGGAATGATGGAGAAAACCTCGTGGAATGCAGTACTAGATATATTTTTTCTTAGCTTTAATTTTTCTTTTTTGCATGTAAAGATTTTTGGGGAGGACAAGTGTTTTTATTTAACCGTCGCCTATTGTTAGGCCTTTACATGTAGACATTTGCCCTTTATTGGGCTTTCCATATCATTTTGATATATGGTATTTTAATCATGTATCCGTTAATATGTGTTTGCTAGATATCCGTCTACTTTGGGCTTAAAGTAACTGGATACCAACCCTTGGGATGAACCCATCCTCTTAGTAAATACAAACCATTTTCTTAAGAATGAACCCGTCCACTTCTGTGGACTCAATAATTATAAGCTATCCGTTTAGGATGGCAAACTTGTCCACTTATGGACTTGGTAGATATGGGGCCGTTTTTAGGATGAACCCATCCACTTTGTGTTTTTCACAAATGTTAGTCATCCCTTGGGATGAACTCGTCCACTTTGTGGACTATATAAATATTAGTCATCCCCTGGGATGAACAATCCACTCTGTGGACTAAATAAATATTATTCATTCCTTGAGGATGGCCCCGTCTTCTTTGGAACTTAAAAAATATGTCATCCCTTTAGGATGAACCCGTCCACATTGTGGACTTAAAAGTATGAGTTATCACTTTAGGATGATTCCGTCCACTTTTGGGACTTGATAAATATAATTCATCCCTTTAGGACGTCCTGTCCACTTTGTGGACTTAAAAATATGATTCATCCCTTTAGGATGACTCCGTCCACTTTGTGGACTTAAAAATATGATTCATCCCTTTAGGATGACTCCGTCCACTTTGTGGACTTAATAATATGATTCATCCCTTTAGGACAATCCCATCCACTTTGTGGACTTAATAAATATAATTCTGTAGACATACACGGCGTTTCTGAATAACTCCTCTTATTGTGATAAATACGTAAGTAGAAATTGTTCTTTGAAAAATTAAGAAATTGCCCTTTGGACTTAAAAAGTACTGTAGGTAATAAAAACTAACAAAAAGAAATAAACTAAAAAATGGAGGTGTGTCGCTCGCTGGTACCCTCGCCTACCGGGTAGTAGCCCTCTTCGGTGTGCTCCGTGTTCTGACTGCGGATGGCTGTAGCTTTTGTCCGTCTAGTGTCTCAAGATGGTAGGTGCCTTTCCCTTTGCCACGACGTGATCCTCGTAAGGTCCTTTCCAATTAGGGTCCTAGCTTTCCCTGGGCAAGGTCTCTTGTCGCGCCCCGTCACCTTCCTCAAGACGAGACTCTCCAAACCTCGGAAGTCCCTATTTTTGACTTTAGAGTCTGTGTAATGTCTTGGCCACGAGGTCTTGGTACCATGCTAACCTTCGCTCCCTCTTGCCGTCACCTTGACCTCGTTCACCAAATCAGCTCTAAGTGCGTATAGCTTCATCATTCTTACTACTATTATAGTTTCCCACTCGTAGCTTGTGAGTCCGACCTCCGCCACACGATACCTCCTCTCATTCCCGTATGCCGCCGAAACGCGAGTGTCCCCTCCCGCAAGGTATCCCTACTCGTTGTCTTTGTAGGCCTACAAGACGCCGGGCAATTCCCTCCGGCCATATTCCCTTTGCCCCTCAAGCCGAGTCTCAATGATTTTGAGCAAGGACTCGGTTTGTCACCTTGACCCGTCCGTTGGCTTCGCTGGTGGGCTCGTGATAAGGAAATGCAGCAAGGTGAAATCCGCTGAATCCAATCGCCTTGTTTCAAACTGCTTTCCCATTGTTTAAGACTAGTGCCCCAGGTATACCAAGATACCTATAGGATGATGTTCTTCCAGATACAAAAGCCCTCGCCCATATTCTTCTCTCAGGATGGTGGCCTGAGTGGCTTTTGCTTCCACCCATTTGGTGAAGTAGTCTATATCCACTTAGCACAAGATGCCTTTTACTTAGTACGAACCGTGTTAAACTTGTACCTTTAGCTTCTAAGCGACCTCTTTATTGTCTCGGGTAGCATACCATATTTTAAGTAGGAGGTTATTGGTGTGGTCTAGTTATTTTTGGAACCTATCTCTTTGCACACCGACGCTCGTCTATTGAATTCGGTGAGCTTCTAACAAAAGGAATAGTACTTGTGGTTGTAGGATAAGCATGTGTTCTATTGATGTGGCCCTAGCTAGGTGGTCAGCTTTTGTTCTCCTCCTCCGGGATTTGAACGAACTTCACTTAGAGGTTGCTCTCATCCGATACTTCACTTGCTCTTAGGTACTTCTTCATCCGTTCACCCTTGCATTCGTAATCGCCGATTACTTCGACTTGTGACTCACTCCTGAGAGTTGCAATACATGACCACATTTGTAGCACCTGCTACTCTAGCTAGGGTCTAGCCCCGCTATTAAGGTTTCGTATCTCCACCTCGCCTTATTAATTGTAGGAAAGTCAAATCAGATCATGCACTCGATCTTGTTACCTTCTGAAGAATGAAGCACTATGCCAGCTTGCTTGCCCGTTTATTGGACGATCCGTCCGTGTGGATGCTCTCATTGCGGCCGTGCTCCCGCCCCTAGTCTTCTACGTTCATGAATTTTGCAATAAAGTCAACGATGACTTTCCCTTTTATGGCTCGTTTGTGGGCGATACTCTATGTCAAATTCACTCAACTCAATTGCCCATAGCGCTATCCGTCCAAACTCGCTTCCAGGTAGGTTGCTCATTGCTCTCTCCAGGGTTTTGTCTATCAAGACGACCACAATGTAGGCCTGGAAGTATGGTTTCGAGCTTACGCAGCTGCAGCGCTTACCAACGTGAAGGGTGAGCTTTTCCATCGGGGGTACCTTTTTTCTACATCCCGTAGCGCCCGGCTAGTGTGATATAGGAGCAGGTTTTCGTACCCCGTCTTCTTCCCCGAACTTAAGGCCGTGCTAACAGCCACTTAGTAGGGAGACGGCCAAGTATAGAATGAACAACTCTTCACAATCTTGGCTTAAAGGGACTCAACAGCGATGTAGTGGGAGGAGAAGTATGCTTTTAAATCTTTGAACGCTTGCTAACATTCAGTCTGCTCCATTCAAACGATTTCTTCAAATTCTGTGCGAAAGAAAGGCAAGCACTTGTCTATTACCCTCGAGACAAACCTGATTTAGTGTAGCTACTTTGCCATTGAGGCTTTCCGTACTTTCCCTTAATGTTCGCTGGTGGCGCCATCTCCATTATTGCCTCCGTATCTTGTCCAGGGCTAAACCTTCAATACCTCTTTGGGATAACATAAACCCTAGGAACTTTCCAACCGTCACTCCAAATGCACATTTGTTTCCGAATTTAGTTTCATGTTGTAAGAACAAAGCGGTATCAAAGGTTTCTTTGAGGTTATCCAATTGGTCATCTTCCTATAGGCTTCTTTAATAACATATCGTCGACGTAGACTTGAACGTTCCTCCTTTAATCCGAAATGCACAAACATCTTGTTCATCAACCTTTGACACCAGCACCCGCAAGTGCTTGAGTCTAAATGGCATTACTTTATAGCAGAGAGACTCTGGTCGGTAACAAAAGAAGTCTTCTTTCCGATCCGCTTCATCCAGCCTTTGGATCTAAGTTGTAACCTGAGAGAATGCGTTCATGAAAGCTATGCGCCAGCTCGGTGGCTTGCCGTCGAATCCACCAAGACGTCAATCCGTGGAAGTAAGTAGTCTGTCCTTGTGGGCACACCTTGTTTAAGTCTGTGAAAGCTCTATGCACATTCTCCACTTTCTCGTTGGCCTTTTTGACCATCACCATGTTGGCCAACCAATAGGGTGGGTAGTATACTTCCCTGTATAAACTCGAGCTTCAAGAAGCTTGTAAACCTCTTCCACTATGGCCTTGTCCTCGTTCTGCGTGAACACCCGTTTCTTCTAGTGGATGGGAGGAAACGAGGGCAAGACATTTAATTTATGGACTAATGACCAAAGGATCGATTTCGGGGGCATGTCCACTCGGCTCTAGGCAAAAACGTCCCGGTTTTCCCTAGAAATACCGTGAGTGCCCTCAGGCAAACTAGTAGGCTAGCAAGTGTACCTATTCTCGTCGTTCACTCTGGGCTTAGAATCATCGAGGAGTACCCTCTTCTAAACCTTCAATCGGTGTCTCGCCACCGCCCGCTGCGTTCTATGAATATGGTCCGTTAAAACGGTCATCCATCTTTGAAGGCATGGCACAATGTAGCACTCGCGTGCCGCTACTTGATTCCCTCATACCTCTCCTACTCCATATTCAAATGGGGAACTTGATCATCATGCGGTAGGTAGAGGTCATAACTTTCCACTAATTAAAGGTAGGATAGGCCAAGATGGCATTGTAAGTGGATGAACAATCTACAACTAGGAATGTGACATCCTTGGTGATCCGTCGAGGGTAATCACCGACTGCAAGTTACGGGCAAAGTAACCGCACCGAGCAAGGGTACACTCTTGTTCCTCCGAATCCAATAAGTGGTGCGTTAGGGTTGGAAGTAGTCGTTCTCTCCTAATTCTCATTTGGCTTGAAGGCTCGGGTAGTCAAGTATATCAACTAGTAAGTTCCTCATTGTCCACGAGAACCATATGAGTGATGTATTCCCCAATCCATATGCTCACTACAAGTGCATCATCGTGTAGGTGGGATGGGGACGTCAAGCGTCCTCCTCCGTGAACCCAATTACATGTGTGGGCCTTATCGATGCGCTAGCCATCTTTGGGACCAAACTCCGTTAGTTGGGACATTCTAAACCATCCCGAGATAGGTCTTCGCGCGCCTTCTTGGTCTTAAAACAAGAAGTTATGGTGCCCCTTACAATCATCATTATGTCTCCTATGGGGGGTTTGGGGATGCTCGTTTTCCCTCCGGGCGCCCCCTCGCTCTTATGGTTAGTTCGTCCTTTCTTTGCTGACGAATCTCTACAGATTTTCCTTATCCGATCAAGGGCTTCTAACCATCGTTTCAAGTCGTAGTAGTCGAACGTATCATGGCCATGATCTTGGTGGAAACGACAGGATTTTTTCCGGAACCTCTTATTGGGGTCCACCTTTTAGCTTGCCAGGAAATTTCAAGTGATCCTTCGTCCTTGATTTACATTAGGACCCTTGAATCAAATTGGGGTATCTTAGCTTAGGTGAAACTTGCGAACCTCTTTCCATTGGGGGGTTTGGAGTGCCTAATATCCTTTCGCTTCCATCTTCCACCTTCGTGGCCTTCCGTCCGCCTATCCCGCCGTGTTTCTTCTTTGTCTTTCTCTCTTCCTAGGCTTTTCCTGCAAGCAACGTAATAGGCCAAGAATGTATCGACCACTTTGTGAAGAATTAATTGATTAATTAGCCAAGTTTATTAATTAATCAAATTAACATACATATATAAGCGTAAGGAAAGACAAACAAATCACCAACTAAAATAAAATGCAAATGGAAAAAGACAAAGTTGACAAGGTGATTTGTTTACGAATGGGGAAAACCTCCAAGGAAAAAACCCCACCGGGTGATTTTAAAGCTCACCACTCCCGAGAATTCACTATTATCACAACAAAGCGGCTATAAAAAGTAAAGCGAATCTCAATACCTTATACTAACCTGACAGTCTGAACCCTTACCCAATACTCAATTGGACTTGTTCTCGTAGTGACAATCTCTTCTT